>NW_027494710.1:0-235760 GCF_021521415.1 Bidens hawaiensis | reverse complement strand
TCAAGTGATCTTCAGTTCTGGGGAAAACCCACCCGCCCGAAAGCCCACTTATGAAAAAACCTGGACACCCTCAGGATCGTACCGGAGATTACAAGGATCCCGGTCTTTCTTCATAGAGCCATCCATGCACTCTCCAAAGTGTTGTATGCGGGGATCGATCTAAACTGGGTCTCCATTAAAGAACCTAGGCTTCCCATGGTCGTACGGGTCTTCATAAATCCACCCATGCCCTCCTCAAAATGTTGTTTGTGGGGATCGAACGAAACTGGGTCTCCATTAAAGAACCCATGCTTCTCTGGGCGGTCTCCGAGAATTGCAAAAAGTTTTTGTGCTAAAGACGAAAAAGTTGGTTTTAAGTAAATGAAGTTTCTGTTGGGTTTAAACAATTTAGTTTTTAAATAGGCTTACATGGTTATGATTTTGGTTGTGTAAAAAACTTTTTGCATGAATAAAAAATAAAGTTAAACATATCTCAAGTGAGATTATAACCCATAATCTTTCAGTTGTAAGTCATACTCCTTTGTCACTAGACCAAGCTAGTGGTTGTGTAATTTAGTTTTAAACATTAAATATACGTGTTTTTCATAAAAATAATATATGTATTTTTTTTTTAAAAAAAATTCGGGCCTACTGGGTGGTCGGGGCGACCACCCAGCCGTCCTTGAGAGATGGCCCTGATATACATGTAGATTCATTCATTGGCTAAAAAATTTGATTAATGATCAACCCATGTTCTTGATTACAAACACCATATGTAGACTAATATGCATGTAGATTCATTCATATTTCATTATGGATGTATTATTTATAACAATTACGAGCTCTTATTTTTGTAGTTGATAGCAACACCACATATAGAGTTCTTAAGGGGAGCAATTACCTACACGGATATTTAACGATGAAATTTTGTATATTATTATTTTTATCATAATTAATATGTTACTAATTGTTGCTTTTTTGTTTGGTAAATTTGTTTATGAGTTGGTAAATTTGTTTACAGGCATTTAAGATGCTTTATGATAAATAGGAAAGTAATAAACCAATTAATAACAACACATGAGGCATGATTCTAAATCAACAAGCGAGTGCTGGTTCGCTCGAGCTAACCGAGCTTAGGTCACTTGAATAATTAGCCTTAACATATTTAACTTTTGACATTAAAATTAAACATTAAAACTCTAAATGCGTGTGTTTAAACCTAAATTATTTTTACAATCAAACATTAAAATTTAACTTTTAACAAAAATAAGTCATAAATTTTAAATGCATGTGTTTAAACCCAAGTATATTGAATTTATATGGGGTCCTTAAAAAATTTAACATATTATCTCTACGAAATTTTTAAAAAACGTTGGGGTCTTGGGCCCGCCCCGGTAACATATTTTGGGTATATTTAATTAATTTGATTATTATTTATGTTTGAATTTAACAAAATTAGATGATGGAAAGCTACAAGCACAAGGGGACTTTGGGGCTGTTTGGCAAGTGCTGAACCATTAAGTGCTGAATGATTAAGAGGTCTGAATGATTAAGAGGCTCTGAGCCAATAAGTGCTGAACCAGTAAGTGTTGTTTGGTTGGACATCTGAATGGCCATGCAGAATGACTATTATACCCTTTTGAACTATTTAATGCAAAATGAACTAACAGATTTTTTTTGTTTCTATTTTCATTGAAACCGAATATACAAAACCCAATATACGCAAATATATAAACATGAAAATGAAAACAATATACAAAAATGTTTCAAATATACAAAAAAAAATCACAGTACCACAAATATATATGTTTCAAATTGAAAGTTATATACAACAACTAAACCAACGTCTTCATTCTGAACCAATGTCTTCATACATGCAACCCGAACCGAGGTCTTCATCTGAACCGTAGAAATTTCCTAACAAAACACAGTTACATTAATAAATGTATTCGACCCATGAAACCGTCCCGCGAAACCCAAGAACCCCATCCGTGAAACCGTCCCGCGAAACATAGTTACATTAATAAAATAAAACTTAAAAACTATATCAAAAACCCGCAAACCCATGATATAATGTTCCAACCCCGTGTAGAGCCGGAACCAGCCCTTTATTAATGGTCCAATTTACAGGTACGACATTTGCCCTTTTAAGATTCCGGTCCAGTCCGCTTATATATATATGCATTATTATATATTTTTTATACAACATACACATATATATACATATATTTACACTACATACTCGTATATAAGCGAGTTTTTAGTTGGCCCGTTAGATATAAATAAACAAAAAATTTGCGTTTGTTTATCTTTGTTCAGTAAGTGTTTGTGAACCGTTCGTGAACACATTACTTTCTTAACGAACGAACATGAAAAAGGCCATGTTTGTGTTCGTTCGGTTCGTTACATGGCTAAACATATATATAAAAAAATTATGCACCATGTAAAAGTTTCAATTATGTGATATTGAATGAATCAAAAATATATGACGGTTGTAATAGTTGGACTGCAAGGGATGATGCTTGGATGTGCAATACTGCTATTATTGTTTTAAGTTGTATACCAATTCAATTGTTATCTAAATCTTGATAGATTATTGAAAGAACTTTGGTTCATTTTATTTCAAAAGAACTCAAATTATGAGTCCATGAAAATTAACACATGTTTCAGTTAATATAAGGAAAGTGAAGCTTACTATCGATAGATGCCAAAGCAACTTCATCTCCTAAATTATATCCCAATGGCACTACTAATAATCCAACAGGAGACACCAACCATTTCTCACATTTTTAGCTTATTTTGCATCATCTGCCAAATCACTTCCTCTGCAACAATCAATCAGAGTAGCAGTTAACAATTATTAGCATTTGCAATATATAAACCAATAATTTGAAAGCACAAATTGATGCAAACCATCATTATACATAGCAACATGTTATGACCATCCAAACTTGAGACATCAACTGATGTAAAACCAGGATGATATATAAGAATATCAAAATACCATTTTTTTGTCTAACAAACGACAGAAGAAAGATACGCGTAAACGAATCAGATTAGGCGTTCGAGCCAAATTTGATTTTGGATTCTTAAATTGCAATTATAAGCAGACCAATAATCAGTCAAGATTAATGTAACTAGCTTTCACTTTGGGTTTTAAAATTCTTTGATAGTTTAGGTTTTTTTTTCACTTTTGTTAAACCTGAAAGCCGACCCAAGCCTGAACCATTTGACCCGAAGCTAATATTAACGCAAGCATACATGACCAATACCACTTTATTTCACTATTTATTTCACCATTTTGATTAAAAACAATCCCTATTCTCTAACAATTATGAACCAATCCTATCAATCCAATTAATACGTGTTAAAAAATAAACACAGACATTTTACATTCAAGTTTCAATCGATTGAGTAAAAAATTCGCAAATTGTTATTGGAGAAAAAAAATTACCTGAGATGGGATCGATGGAGAAGATGTGTTCGAAGGGTGTAACAATCGATTGAGTAGCAACGCCATAGCAGTTGTACTTGGGAGGGAAGGAGTGATAGCATAAGGTTTAAGGGTTGGGAGGGATGAACGAACCTTGTATATTACTTTAGGGTTAATTTGGTCTGATTTCTCATTCAGTGAACATGTTGTATCTGAGCGATTAAGATCTGAATAGAGCCATTAAGAGGTTGTGATGATCTCAAACAAACACTCTGGATCTGAGCGATTCAGATTTCACATCTGAATGGTGTTGATTCAGAGCCTTTCCAAACAGCCCCTTAGGTGTATATTCGGTGATATCTGCTGGTTTTGCGCCTACTGTCAAAAGAGTAAGATGATATTGAGCCTGAAAAGACGCCAACCCTTCTTTTATAACAATCTTTTTTTTTTTCACGTGAAGCATGATGACATGGCTAAAATGCATGGTAACTTATTTTATGTTTGTGTGTGTATATACGGGTTTTTTAGAGGTTTACAAATCACATGTTTAAAACAAGTGACAGTATAAAGCTTGATAGAATTGACTAAACGAAATTAAATTGAATCTAATCATGTGAAGGGTAATTTGGTCTTTTGGTATTATGGTAAACATCCCCTAAACTATTAGAGTCAAATGATTTTTGATGTCTAAAGGAGTCAATAAGCTTGTATCGAAAAGCTGGAACACCTAGGACTAATATGATAATTCAAACCTTACCATTTGGTCAACCTTTTTTTATTCTCGCACATAATTACAACTAACAAGTTGAGGAGAAATTGGTTAAAGGTTTTATGCTAAAGCCTATACACAAATTATGTCATTTTTGTGTGAAGTTACAGGTGCCGGTGAAATTGCTTAATGGTTTATTGGTTACTCTATACAATCTCTCTTACTTGCATTGCTTTTGAAAGAATCATATCATATCCTGGTAATTAAGTAATTTCTTTTTTTATTTTGTAGTTTTTGTTTCATTTGCATCTTGTTTAAGAAAAAATACTTAAAATTCTACCATTTTTAAAGCACAAATATTGTGGAATGTATGAGTTCAGCCAAGGCTGCTTTGGAGAGTAACCCGAACATTTCTTCATGCTGGTGTTTTTTTATTAACTTCCAACAATAGTTATTAATTATGCTTTGAATGATTTTTAACAAACCAAATGGCCGCCCCCAAGTAATGTCCAAATCACCTTCTATTTACTATAAGTTTAGTTAATAATAATTTATAAAAAATGTTGATTCTAAATGAACAATAATGTATAAAAATGTTGATTTCTTGAATGAAATTTAAGAGATAAACACTTAGAATATATTATACATGTCTTCTGAATATAATTTTAATTTTTACTTAAGATATTTAAGCATAATTGAGTAAATTAATAACTTACTAATCGGCTGTACAAATTAATCGGTTGTACGAGTTGGATGATAGTATACTATATAGTATATATAAGGGTTGGATGACACGTCATAACGGGTCATAATAAGTACTTCTATTCTGATTTGGACTTAATAACTTATTTTGTTTTGAGTTTTCATCACACGTTTATGTTTTAGTCTTTGTTCGATGCCAACTAGGATTCGAGCTTTAAATAATTTTAGATTTTAAGATTTTTTTTGTTTGATCCGCATTTACCATATGATCATTTCGAGTTTGTGGTTTCTAAAAAGGTAAATTTATTGTGTGTAGGCTCTAATGATCATAGTCACTTTCTTCATTACAGTGGCGGATGTTTCTTTTGGCGTGGGCCACGGCCCAAACACGTTTTCGCTCGATAGTGTATTTTTTCGGAAAAATAAAAAAATATATATAAATGTATTGAGTTCGGCCCAACCAAGTTATTTGAATCCGGCCCAACCATACTATTTGAGTCCGGGCCAACCTTGAATTTTTAAAAAAATAAAGTTTGTTTAAAGCAAAAAAAAAATGAGAAATTGCTTACGAAATAAACATATAGATAAAGAAAGACTAAGAAATAAAACTACGCAAGACCAAGGCCAAATCCAAATAATTTTAAACAAAAAATCAAAAAACATTAAACCCAAAATCCAACCCTACCATTCGGTTGATGTTCGAACACAACAACAAATGTAGTTTTCATTGTGCGTTGGCTGTTGTGACTTACTGACGTGTGAGGTTCCGCTCAAAAGTCTGAATAGAAGCTCGGGTGAATTGGTAAAATCGTTTGGGTGTGAAATCGATTAATCGATTGATTGAGCATTGTCACTGTTTGTTGAGGCCAGAACTAACTCGTGCATGTTGGAGTGAAATCGATTAGTCTAAATAGATAACGGAAGCAAGCAGAGACCATGTTCGGCCATTCACATTTCACCATTTTGTATTTCTTTCAATTTGGTAGGTTAGGGCTTGAAATTATTGTTTGACCCGACTCGAACCGGATTACCGACCTAAAACTTATAATCACGGAAATTTTTTTGGGTATTGTGACTTTCAGCTCATGCATACTAGATGTTCAAGATCCGTCATTATTTCATTACATGTTAGTATGGGCCTATATATATTCTCAAGGTACTGAGTGTTACTTTCTATCCTTTTCTCAATCTGACATATGTTCAAAATTTATTTAATTTGTGTTGTTTTACTTTTTGTGATGGAGTATCAGATGGTCTTCTTGGGTGGGGGTGGGGGTGGGGGGGGGGGATTATGAAGGAATGTTGATGAAGTCTAGCAACAATGAATAGACATTTTGTAACTAACACTAGAAAATGTAAATCTTTTGTAATCATGTCATCATATGGCTAACGTATAAAATTTCCATATTTTGTAAACACTTGTAGAAACCTGAATCTTTTGTAAGGTGGGTTTGGGATGTGTAGTGATATTATAGATGGTTTCTTTTGAAAATGCATATAAACAACTATTACATGTTATTATGGTTTCTTTTTAAGTTATACATGATTTGCTTATTAAAATTACATTTTTCGTCATTAAGACATATAGGATTTTTTTTCATATACACTATTCATGTATATATATATAATAAAACCATTAAACTTTATACCGACTAAATCATATATATACGGTTGACGTAGGGAGCCTAACAATGGATGGAACTAACGTACTAGACATATTACTCAAGCACGCCATACAAACTAGTACACCAATTTTTGAATGGACGGAATAAAATGTTTAAAACCATGAATGAGTTAACCGGGTGATACACAACAAAGTTGAATCAAATATCAGTTGGAACCCCGCCGTAACGCGTGGGCTAATCTACTAGTAAATATAGTGGGTGTTGCCATGATATGTGGTCAAGGACACTTGCAAATCGTAACAACCGAAAACAAATCAAAAGAAACTATAAGGGCCACGATGTAACAAGTTAATACAATAAGTAGGGTAAAGTTAAATTGAGAATTTAATTACCGAATACTAAGCCGCTATTTCCGGCAGAGCACCGCCATCCATTCGTATATAAACCCCTTCTACCCATCTCTTGTTTATCATTCACAATCTTGAACAACAAGCCAAGCATCAAAGCAAATCACAATGTCTTCGTCGCAAAAAACCATCGTGTTAAAGAGTTCGGACGGAGAAACCTTCGAGGTTGAAGAAGCGGTTGCGTTGGAATCGCAAACAATCAAACACATGATCGAAGATGACTGTGCCGGTTCTGGCATCCCACTCCCTAATGTCACCAGCAAGATCCTGGCCATGGTTATCGAGTACTGTAAAAAGCATGTGGAACCATCTACCAACGATGAGGCTCTTAAATCGTTTGATGTAGAGTTTGTTAAAGACGTAGATGATCAAGTGACTCTTTTTGATCTGATTCTGGCTGCAAACTATCTCGACATCAAAGGCTTACTCGACCTGACCTGTCAATCGGTGGCTGACATGATCAAGGACCTGAGTCCTGATGAGGTTCGCAAGATTTTCAAAATCACTAATGACTTCACCCCTGAGGAAGAAGCCGCGGTTCGCGAGGAGAATGCATGGGCGTTTGAATAAAGATCCAGATTATTATTATTAGTTATCAACATGCATTTATATATCTTTTTTTCATTATTATGTTTATTTAGCTTTTGGTTTTATGCAAATCTGGGTACTAATATCATGTTGATTAAATTCTTACTTTGTTTCTCTATAAATACTAATGGTTTTGGTTGTTATTATTATCCATTATTATATTGCAATTTTCTTTTCTTGGTTGAATCTATTGACAAAATAATTAAAACCCAACTAATAAAATTGGGTATAGATGGAATGATGCTAAACCCTAAATTCTTTAACAGTTTAACAACATCGTCTGGTTCTAGAGCTTGTAATGGAGCAGGTCTTGGGTAATCAATATGATTTAGTAAATATTTGTTTGTATCTTTTATTGTTCATCTTTTATCTCCTTTCCTTGTATATAAATCTCTTATTTAATTGTCTTCATGGATGTTATATATCTTTCAATGAAAGAATAAAAGCTAAAGAACTTATTTGACACTTTACACAATATCCAGTGGTGGATCTAGAATTATTAATCGGATGTAGAATTATTAATCAGTGGGTTAGAACGGGTAGTGTCAGAGCGGTCAGGTAAAAAAAAATTGACATTAAGTTGTTGCAAAAAAGTCACCCTTAATATTAAAAGAATGCACACATGCTATTATACTCGATTTTTTTAAAAAAAAAGTGTGATACACTAATTGGTGCTTAGCTTAAACCCTCAATCAAACTAAATAGTCATTAAAAAATAGCCGATACTACATTGCATATTTAGAACATATTTGGGATTGAGTTTGTAATTATAAAAAAATATTGGCTTTTTTGAAAAGCGATAATTAAAAATGTGTTTACAATCACGAATATCTTTTCTATTTTAGTTTTTTACAAGAGTTAAAAATCTGTTTATTATGAGCTAAATCACGGCAACCAACAAGTCAATAAACTGTTTAAAAACTCAATCTCAAAATGATCTTACAAAACCTTCAATCAAAAATTAGGAAGGAGTTGGTGTTTAGCTCAAACCCTCAATCAAATTAAAATAAAACCACCCATTACCAATATTTTGCCAAGATCGGACTTTGAGAAACATATATAAGTCAACAGGGACTCTGAATTGTGCTTGGAAGAAATATCATAGCCTAGGCCCTGAACTTCAAGTAAATCTGTCACTGCTAGTACCCATTAATGATACATAAATTGTCTCTCCCACATAAACCATTATTGATGGTTCCGGGTTCGGGTTTTTTGTGCACCTCTACCTAGAAGAGGTGCAAAAATTGGTTAACCGGTTAACCATTAACCAGTTAACATGCTAATCATTTTTTTTTGCGGGAATTAACCGGTTATACCGGCTTTTCGGGTCGGTTACTAACCGGTTTTGACCGGTTAAACCCGAACCGGTTAATAACCGCCGGCTTTGAAATCAATAATATAAACCGGTTACTAACCGACGGTTAGAATCGGTTAGTAACTAGTTAGGACTGGACCAATTAGAATTTCGGGTACAAACTGGTTAAAAACCGTTTAACCGGGTAATGTGTGCACCTCTACCACCTAGCATGGGCCCATGTGATGTTCTTTCAACAATAGCATTTAGATAATCTCCAATAAGGTATTTTTATGAAGTGTTAATGGGTGTTTGTCCACGTCACTCATTTTTTCTTATTGTGGATGTAGTTTTTATTAAGCATTTTTTAGTGGAATTTTTCAAAAAAAAAAAAAAAAACTATCATAAACAATACATTTTTGCATGTGGTGGGCCTAGATGGGGAAGTTGGGTCTTGAATTAAAAATTATAAGGTAGAAGGTGGTGATGATGTGACAATGTTTTTTTATTTTGTGTTTTTAGGATTCCGTATTGTGTAGGTTTTGGGCGTTTTTAAAGGATGGTGTTTTTATGATGTGCCGGGTGATTAGGCATATTTTTTAGTGTTTTTTGAATTCCTTATTGTGAATGCTCTTAGATACTAAAAATGAGTTTTGGGTCCAACACCAGTACTGTTTCTCTATAAATAGTGATTGATTTTGGTGTTTTAAGGGCTACAAGAAGCCTTGTTTGCTCTTTAAACCACATAGTTAAGACATCCAGATCGGATTTGAAGTAGATGAAAAAGAAGTCCGTTGGCAAAAATTGAACAAAAACATGGGAGTCGGACTTAATACGTATAAAAATAATGATATACCAAATATTAGCTATTAAATAATAACATAAAAATATAGTAAATAATATACGTAATCCTAACAAGAAAATAAGAATAATGGTCCAGAAAAGAGTGGTAACATTAAGGAAGCTGCACGAGATTGAACCATTGTGTGGCTAGAAATAGAAGGAATGCTCACTACATCTCAGCGCGAGCTAACGTGACGTCTTCTCCACACGCAAAACATCGATACACCTAGGAATGCTCTATGTGAGCAACAATTTAACGCCAAGTTACTCACGGGGACAACCAAAAAGAATATATTTACTCACTTATAATGTAACTTGAGCTATATTAGTGCACTAACCACAATGCTATTAACCGATTGACCATCCCCCATCCCCGTGCATGCACCTCCACTAGTTTCAATAGGTTATAGGTTGGTTGGTTGAGTTTTCATTGATAAATTTTAAAGAAATTATTATCTAACTATTGAAAGTAAAAAAAAACAAGAATTTTAGTTTTTTTTTTTTTTTTATTTTTATATATAAAAGATACTTCATAACTTTGGTAAAGATCCATTTCTTCCTAAAACATCTTATGCTAATATTATCCGAGGTATATGCATATACATATCGATGAGGGATCGATGACTAATTGCATATTTGTAGGGTAATTAAAAGCTAGACCTCGATATCAGACCTCTTTCACAAGTTTTTCATAACTTTACAGATACGACACAAGCCAGAGAAGACAAAGTGTAATTTAATCATCTCTCTATAGCTATGGCGGCGATCAAGAACTCAACCGGGCAGATTGATGTAGCAACTATCCACAAATCAAATATCCATTTGTTATGTTAGGGACCTATATTTGTAACTAGTTTTTATTCCCCGTATTAAAGGAGTTGTTTTATATTATTTGTTTATGATATTTATTTATTTTTTGAACATTTATTTTTTTATTGTATGAAAGTTAATAATATACTTATGGTTTGATGATAAATTGTTACACAAATAAATGAGATGCTATAACCCGGTTTAAAAGCTATATGTGTTTGATGAGACCCAAGACCCGTTTATTTTTTTTACTTTAAAATTGGTTTTTTAATTATAAATAATATATATATTTTTAAATAAATTAGATATTAATTTTTAGCAAATCTCTACTTTATAGGAATTTTAATTTAATGAGATGTTATAACCCGTTTAAGAAATATATGGGTTTGATAAGATCCATACTCGTGAATTCGGGTCAAATGCATGAGAAGTCTATATTTAAAAATTAAGCAAATTTGGTGACTCCAAAAAAGGGTGGAAGCGACCATACTGCGACACGTAGGATTATTATGTTTTCGTTTATATATATTATAGATAGATTATAGATTTAATATTCAAGAAGTTTTTCAATACTTTCAAAGAATGTTGTTGTAAATCACGATGGCCAAGATCCTAATATTGATTAGTAGTACTTTTAGTAAAGATACTTTTTAAGAAGTTCTTTGTTCAAAAATTCGATTGATTGAATAATAAAAATAGAAAGACACCGATGCAATAAACTAAAACAATAAGTGTAAAGTGAAACAAAATAAGTTTGATTTACATTTGAAATAAGGTTACCGAATGGTTAGCCGATATTTCTGGCAGATCACCGCCATCCCATCTTATATAAACCCCTTCATCCTCTCTCAAGTTTCTCATTCACAATTCACACAACCTTAAAGCACCATGTCGTCGTCGCAAAAGACCATCGTATTAAAGAGTTCTGACGGCGAAACCTTCGAGGTTGAAGAAGCGGTGGCGTTGGAATCACAAACAATCAAACACATGATCGAAGATGACTGTACCGGCTCTGGCATCCCACTCCCTAACGTCGTCGCAAAAGACCATCGTATTAAAGAGTTCTGACGGCGAAACCTTTGAGGTTGAAGAAGCGGTGGCGTTGGAATCACAAACAATCAAACACATGATCGAAGATGACTGTACCGGCTCTGGCATCCCACTCCCTAACGTCACCAGCAAGATCTTGGCAATGGTTATCGAGTACTGTAAAAAGCATTTGGAACCATATACCAACGAAAACGATCTGAAATCGTTTGATTTAGAATATGTTAAAGTGGATACATACACTCTTTTTGATCTAATAGTGGCAGCAAACTATCTCGAAGTCAAAGGCTTACTCGACCTGATGTGTCAGACGGCGGCTGAGACGATGAAGGGCAAAATTCCTGAAGAGAATCGCAAGATTTTCAACATCAAGAATGACTTTACCTCCCAGGAAGAAGCAGAACTTCGAAAGGAAACTACAAGGGCTTGGTCAAAGGGTTTTAGAAGAAGTTAATAGTGATACGCTATCGCCATTGAACCAACGTCATCGCGTATCGTGATGACGTGGCATAAGCGATGACGTGGCCTGACTGTTTGTGACACGTGTGCCACGTGGCAACCGGTGGCACTATGTGTTACCACGTGGCAGTCGGATCGCTACGTGTTGCCACGCGGCACAACGTATGCCACATGTCGCAACGTGGCAGGTCTACGTGGTGACTGTCCAAGCCTACGTCGCGATACGCGACGGGCTTGCCAAAGAGGCCGTCGCGTACCGCGATGGGCTCCAAATTTTGCCTATAAATAGAAGGCTAGGGGTTCATGCCTTCCTCACACCAAACTCAGTATATCACTCTCTCTCTAACATCTCTCTAAACTATACAAACCATACCCTCGATCGGTCTCGAAGTTCGTGCCATAATTTCTTGATTTCCGTGTTCGTTTCCTCGAAGTTCGTGCCACTCTCCACCGACGTATCGACCAAGAAGGTGTTTGTTATATCTCGATGTTAAGATGGTGAATCTCGTAAGGCGTGTAAACAAGTGGTGAAGTTTTGGAGTTTGTCGTTTGGCCTGACGAGGAAATGAAAACAAGAAGAAGGGTTGAACGAGAAGGAAAGGAAAGTGAAGCGGCGTTGGAGTGCTGCTCAAATTATTAGGGTTTTCATAAGCCAACAAAGGTAGGCGTATGCATAACGCCAATGAAAATAATAATAAAATATTATAAAGGCTTAAACATTAAGTCGAGGTTATACTCGATAACTCGATATAATAAAAGTAAACATAACAAAGAAAAGAACAAAAGATACGATTATGAATATTGATATATATATATATATATATATATATATATATATTCTTTGTTATGAAAATATTATTTAAGTAATAATAACTATTCTTAAATAATAAAGAAAAGAATACGTTTCTTAGAGAAGAAGAAACGTCGGGTTTATGTAATTAAACTAAAGGTTTATAAATTACTTTTAAACTAAAGGCTTTAAATTAAAAGAGATTTTGAACTAAAGGTTCATCGAGGTAAAATTTATAAAATAAGACTAAAGGTCTTAAGCCGGATTGTACATTCGACTAACAATTGGTTATACTCGTACTATAGGTGCGAGATAGCAACGGGAAAGACCCTCGGACGGTGATTGAAGCCGATCCAATCAAAAGGTGAATACGTCCCACTTTTACAAACTTGTTTTTCAAATGAGTCAAACGTGTTATATGAAAAACTTTACATGAGAATAAGTGTCTCTAAAACATTTATAAACAAGGGTATAAATACTGGCCTCAGGCTATAGTGTACGTTTGTCTGGATCCTTTCATATGTGGTGGGCACACCACACCTGGTCACAATTACGCTCGCCTACGGGGAGTATGACCTTATGTATACGTATAAGCACTCAACTAGTCGAACGCTGCGGTGTTTCGCTGGGGGGACCGAGTATAGAGACTTAGAGTTTATAAATTGTATGTTTTAACTTGATTATTCCTAAGCCACGTTAGGTCGGGACCTACGTAGTCCCGAGGGATAATTAACTAAAGAAAAATATTTTAGCGTCAGCACATTCACTAGCATTCGTTGCTGACGTATTTTCTTACATTTTGCAGGTAAGAAATATTTTTATCTTTTTTTTATGTTAACGTTGAGTGGCGACGTTAAATTTATATTTTATTTTTGTATTTTATTATAATTAACGTTTTTTATTTTTTAAAAAATATAACTACATATATTGGAAATTCCGACCCCCACATCTTATCCTCCATTTCTTTCTTGACAAACAAAAAAATAGGTGAGACTCGATTTGAAGATTTAGTGACCCGATTTGAGAAAATTATGCATTAGTGACCTAATTGGAACACTTTTGAATGTTGGTTATTATTATATGAGATATTCCCATCTTGTTAATAATTGTTGGAAGAATAAAACATGTTAATTTGGGGTGTGGACTTTAGAATAAGTATAGTTGGATTGGATTTATGAGTTGGGCTGAAGTAAAATTTTGTCAGTATTGCCAAAGAGGGTAGTACACGAGACGGAGGAAAAACTAAGGATGGGTCGAACCACTGAATCGGATCATAAATTCGGTCATGGAGACTACCATACAATATTTTATGACCCTAAGAAAGAATCAGATCAATAATTATGCCCTCGCGCAACCCGTGTCCCGTTCGAAATTTTGGTTGTATTGCCAAAGGGGGTAGTACACGAGCTGGAGGAAAAACTGAGGATGGGACGAACCATTGATCGCATCATAAATTCGGTCTAGGAGACTGCCATACAATATTTTATGACCTTAAGAAAGAATCGGATCAATAATTATGCCCTCACGCCAGCCCGTGGCCCGTTCAAAATTTTGCCAGTATTGCTAAAAGGGTAGTACACGAGCCGGAGGAAAATCTGAGTATGAGACGAACCACTGAATCAGATCATAAATTCGGTCATGGAGACTATCATACAATATTTTATGACCCTAAGAAAGAATCAAATCAATAATTATTCAATTAAGAAGCCCACAACAAATAAGGCTCACCCCTCACAAAAAAGGCAATGTTTTATAAATTTCCTAATTTAAATTAAAGTTGAATTTTATGAATTACTGGGTAAATATTTCATAACATGTAATATTACCACGATTAAAATTTATTATTTGTAAAACGAATATTAATATTTAATTTTCTCATTTCAGGTTATGTTCCCAAGTTGATATAGCTAATTTCATGGGTTGAAGATTTGTTGATAAGATATCTTATATTTTGTTTAATATTGATGTATATTTTTGTTATTATTCATGTATTTATGTATTTTTCACAATTCATGTAATTTATTTGATTTTTATATAATCAATTTTTAATATTTTTCCGGCCAATTTTGATTCAGTACTCTTTAATGTTTTATTGGGTTATGATATTTAATCTTTAATTTAATATTCTTGAAATATTAATTATAAAATTACTAATTTTTTATTAACATTTAGTAATTATAAATATACTAAATTTATTAAACTAAATATAATATTGATTTTATAATTAAGGAAATAATTATAAAACATTAAAGATTACTGATTCCATTTTTAAAAAGATATTAATGTACATAACTGATTCCATTATTAATTAACTTTTTGACTATAATTTGAAATTCAAATTCTAATTATTACTGACTATATTTAAAGGTTTGACTAAATTAACTATAATTAAGAAAATAGTTTATGTTTTTATATAATATTAAATAAAATTATATAACCGTATATAATCATAAAGTTTCTAAATTTTTATTAATATTTATTGAATTATAAATTTAGTAAATTTACTAACTCATAATAGTGATTTTTAAAATTAAACAAAAAAATATAATATTGATTTTCCAAATATAATCTAGAGAAATCTGCAATTTGCCTCCCTGGTTTATATCGTCGTGAGATGGGTTAACCTCTGGAAAAGTTTTTGCGAACTTTGTGCCCCTATGTTTCTCCGGCGGAGTCTTCTGACTCCTACCGTCAGTTGACTTACCGTTGACCTGTTAAAAATTGTGAATAACCCATTTAACCCTTATCTTCATCCTCATCATCTAACCTAGTGTGTGTGTTCTTGGTGTAGACGACCGACCAATCCTTCACCATTCATGATCCATCAAATTAATCTCACCAATCTTCAATTCAACCTTCACCATGACAAAACCTTAATGTATCAATTCAACCCTCACCATGACAAAACCCTCATCATCATCTTTCACCTTGTTCTCAATCTCTTTCTCTACCTGTGCATACATATATGTGTAACTGTGTGTTTGTTTGTGAATGCAAATGTTATAATAATAATAATAATAATGATAATAATAATAACCCCACCTACCCACCTTGCTCTCAAACCCTCTGTCTCTGTGTACAGACATCTATGTGTGAATGTGTGTTTGTTTGTGAATGCAAATGTAATAATAATAATATTAATAACACCACCCACATTGTTCTCAAACTCTCTCTCTCTCTTTGTGTATAGACATTTATGTGTGAATGTGTGTTTGTTTGTGAATGCAAATGTTATAAATAATAATAATAATAATAATAATAATCCCACCCACCCACCCACCTTATTCTCAATCTCTTTCTCTCTCTCTGTACATATATATGTGTGTGACTGTGTGTTTGTTTGTGAATGCAAAGATTATGATGATGATGATGATGATGATGATGATCAAAAAGATGATTACAGATCTGAGCCATGGCGGTGACCGTACCCAGACTTTTTCGTCCCAGAATTTTTCGTCGGCCCCGGAGCCATTGGGTGGGTCGCCGGAAATTCTAGCGATGGTGGTTGATATGGGGTTTGTTGACTTGGGGTTTCATGAAAAAATGGGTTGTCAGGAGTCGGTGGCAGCAGTGTGGTTGAGTTTTCCGGAAAAATGGGTGGTGGAGGATTCTCCGGTGGGTGGTGGGTGTGACGGATAGGTTTCTTGATGATTAATGGTTGTAATACCTGTGTTGGATGGCTGTTTTTGGATGATGATGGATTATTATTATTATTACTATTATTATTATATTTATTATTTATTAGAAGAAGATTACTAAAATACCCTTAGTATGTTGTTATTATTACTATAATACCAACGGTCAACTGACGGTGGGAGTCAAAAAAACCCGCCCGAGAAATCCAGTGGTCCATTATACGCAAATTCTTTTTCAGTGGTTATTCCATCTCGCGACGTTATTTTCCAGGGAGACACAATGCAGATTTCTCTATAGAATCTATTCTAGAAGTTTCTAAAAATATTAATCTACATTAAATTAATCCGTTATTATTCCAGAATTTTATAATTTAATAATAATAATAATAATTGACATTTTTACAAAAATCTGAAATTCAAATATATTTAAAGGTTTAACTACAATAACGATAGTTAATGAAATTATTATGTTTTTTATTATTGTTATTGTTATTTAATTCCTAAATTAAGCAACAAATTATTATTAAATATTAAACGATTTTGATTAACCTTAAATACTGAAATATTAAATTTATTATATAATAATACATTCTAAATATACATTTTGAATATAATCAATTGTTTATTTTAGGAAAAAAAAATAATAAGAAGAATGGTCTCTAGAAAGCTAGCATTGGATTTCTAATTGTTTAAAACTGACCGATTTGCTCATAACTGGTAAATGTATAGGACCACCTTTTCGTTTTCAAAATCAACATATTTTATTATTTATTATTTATCTAAATTAAACTAATTATGAATTTCTTACGATTATATTATTAACAGTCTGAAATTATATAGATATTGTTATATGAGAAAAGATTGTTAAGGTGTTTATTCGTGATCTGAAATTATATAATACTACATAAAATTATATAATAGTATATAATCATAGATTCTAAATATACTTTGTTTTATGATCAATTTTTTATTTTTCCAAATATATATTCTAGAAGTTTCTAAAATGTTAATATTTTATTTTACACTAATTTGAAATTCAAATATATTATAATGTTTGACAATAAAAACAATAATTAAGGAGAGAGTTTAATGTTTATATATTATTATTATTATTTCATTTTTAAATTAAGCAACTTATTATTGTCTTTGTTAACTGATTTTGATTAACCTTAAATATAGTAAACCATTCTATATATACATTTTCAATATAAATTCTTTCGATATTGTTGTTAGATTTAATACAGGTAGTAGATGGTCAACACCTCTTTACACTTTTTAATAACTATAATTTGGAAGTTAAGATTTATTGGTTCCATATAACAACTTTAGTAATGTTTATATGTTACTAATTATTATACATGTTGTTTTGTGTAGTTTATATTTTATATAATCTGCTATTGTGTTGTAACAATTTTCAGGTGTGTTAGGAAAAGTGATTTTCTTTTGGTTGAAGTTTTCAAGATGTTGATGATGGTTTAATAGCAAAGAACATTATGAGTTATTTTGTTGATGTGTAATGGTTGTTATGCTCAAATTAACTTCTTGTAATTTGAAAGTTTTAATATTAAGACAATGTAAATCTATTAATTTTTGATTGGTATGGTGATGTGTTTAGTGACAATGTAAATCTATCAAGTTTTAATAGTTAAAGAAATATATGTTTGTTTAAATTGATGTTAAAGTTGATTATGTTTAATGACATGTTATTCCACCCGTGTGTCACGTGGGCTATAACCTAGTTATATACTATAACAAGTCAATAACATATGATAAAATCAAAAGATGATGCATGTAGTTGAGAAAAATGCACGTTACCATATATAAGTCTTACACACAATGGTTATTCGTATGATTTACTTGTTAATTTATACAACATGCTTTTTACACCAGTTGTCATTATATTTATCAAATATGTTTAACTTGATTTGAAATTCCATGACGATACACATTTTCAAGTTTGAATGTAACGTGGGAACATTCTTATATGTGCCTTGCACAAAAGAAAATAGCTATAAGGATTAAAGAGCTTATAATGTACAAAAGTATATGTTACATGAAATAAAACAAGTGTTTTACCCCCTAGCTATAGAGTGACAAAACAGACGTGTTAGGCTGGGGCGGGCAAAGAGCTTGAACAAGTTTAGGATATGAGGAGCATAAACGAGTTTGTGATTCCGAAGCTTTTTGAACATTTCGCTAGTACTTTAGACATAGGAGCGTAACCAAATAAAAATTTGAATGTTGTTTGCTTTCTATCTAGGCTGCCGTTATGTACATACCATGTCCGTATCTAGGTTATCGACCCCGACACGTAGGCCTATTCTAGACATACATTATTTCTAGTAAATATAATCATAGATAACTCAAGATGACCTCGTTGAAGCGGGCTTGAACAGTTGAATTCATTGAAGTGGGCTTGGACTCATTGAAACGGGCTTGCAAAATTGGCCTGTCACGCGACTCCCGTCTCTCTTTTTTATAAAGCAAGTTTAGAAGTCACACTGACTTTGGGTCCAGATAAAGTTTATTGTGATGTTATGTAGAACATAACATTATTATGAAACGAACAAAAATCGACAAAGTTACTAATAAAATGTAGAAACCATTAATCATTTAAAAATCCTTAATTACTATTAATTGTAACTAATACAAAGACAACATCGCCTTTATTTGTTTAAAATGCCTTTATTTGTTGGTAAGTGATATAGGCTACGAAGGTGCCCCTAAACGTCTTCCAAGGTTGTATGGAGTAGTGTTCATATGCTTAAAATTAGGTGCCAAAGCGTATTTTAAAGTTGTATGAGGCAATGTGCTTATGCAGCTATGTTCCATACGTAACTAAGTATCAACATATCAACTACGAACGAGTTTAAATGTATTTCAAAGTTGTATGAGACAATGCACTTAGGCTTCAAAGCTACCTAGTTGTGCATTAAGGGATTATGTATCTTTATGTATTGGTTATGTATATTTTTGTAAGACTATTTTTACCCCGTATTTCTCTGAAAGATGCCAAATTTAGGGATGGCTATGGGTCGGCTTTAGGCATTCCTCAACCCATACCCGATAATTAAAACCCGTCCCAAACCTGTCGGGTTTCGGGGTTCCTATCGGGTTTTGACAAAATACTGTAGGGGTATACCCGGCTCAAATCCGTCTGGTTTCTATCAAGTTTTGCCTAAATATAACAAATCGATTACAAACAATGATTACCATAAAAATAAAATGTCTTAAATTTAGAATATTTAAAATGTGTATATAATATAAAAAGACATGTCGGGTACATAATTTTCATAAACAAGTCTCGACAAATAATATATTTAGAATATTTAAAATGTATATATAACATAAAAAAGGTATGTCGGGTACATCGGGTAAATGGGTCAATATTACCGGGTAATTGCGTCAGATAATTAATTGGGTGTATTACAAATCCCAAACCCGTCTCAAACCCAGGAAAAGTTTCAAAACTAATTATGTTGGGTTTCGGGCTTGTAACCGGGTTCGGGTTTCACTGCCATGGTCAAATTATGCAAAACGTCAATTAAAAATTCGACATCAACAAACTAGAAGGAATCCTCTTCAATAATTCAAAACAATAAGGAAGTAAATTGGAAAAATAAAACTTAGGGTTACCAAATAGTCAGCCGCTATCTTACCATCTCATGCAACATTCCTCATTCTCATTCTCATTCTCATTCTCATTCTCATTCTCATTCTCATTCCCATTCCCATTCCCAACCAGACCTCGACTCAAACAACAACAATGTCGTCCGACCAACCCTCCACCTCGTCATCCCAAAACACAATCATCCTCAAAAGCTCCGACGGAGAAACCTTCGAGGTCAAAGAACCAGTCGCATCGCTATCACAAACAATCAAACACATGCTCGAAGACGACTGCGCAGGCTCCTGCATCCCACTGCCTAAAGTCACCGGCAAGATCTTGGCCAAGGTTGTCGAGTACTGCACAACCCACGTGGAATCGTGTGACGACGAGAAGGCGTT
Source organism: Bidens hawaiensis (assembly GCF_021521415.1). NCBI lineage: Eukaryota > Viridiplantae > Streptophyta > Magnoliopsida > Asterales > Asteraceae > Bidens > Bidens hawaiensis. The sequence continues at coordinate 215,431 of NW_027494710.1, read as the reverse complement.
GAAGGATTTTGATACGGAGTTTGTGAAAGTGGATCAAGAGACACTGTTTGATATTATTATGGCTGCTAATTTTCTCAACAATAGAAGCTTGCTGGAGCTGATGTGTCAATCGGTGGTTGATATGGTTAAGGGTAAGAGTACTCCAGAGATTCGTAAGCTTTTCAACATTAGGAATGATTTGACTCCTGAGGAAGAAGAGGAGATCCGTGAAGAGAATGCGTGGGCGTTTAATTAGATGATAATCTCTGTTGGCCGATTATTATTATTATTATTAGCTGGTTATATACATATTGTTGTTTATCGTTATTACTTATTAGTTGTGTTTATGAGTTTATCTAATTTTGAGATTATTTTAATCATGGTATTTGTATTAAGGTTAATATTATCGGTTTACCCTGGATCCAAACATAGTCGTATTGTAATTTTTTTTTTCTTGGTTTAGGAAATTAATGAACGAAATAGGGAATCAATTATTTTCTTCGTTTAGGAAATTATACGAGATTGCGCTAATTTATTTTCAGTTATAAGATTAAAACAACCAGTAGAATGTGACAGAAGCTTGGTCGAGAAAGCTTGGGCGTTTTGAAGCTTGGACGAAAACAATGGTAGGCCGGATTGAATAGGCAACGAGGAGGGATTTTGGAAAAAAACAGTGAAGTCAGGGTCACCCCGACCTTTATAAAGGTGTGTTCGCCCATCCAGGGCGGCCTTTAGTGAGGGCTGGGTGGTTGACGGCCCCCGGCCCGACACCCGTTAGGCCCGAATTAAAAAAAAATAAAAATTATATGTATTTTATGAAAAACAAGATGTATATATAATATTTAAATTTAATTATATAACAACTAGTTTGGCTTAGTGACAAAGGGGTATTACTCTCAATCAAAAGGTTGTGGGTTCTATTCTTACTTGGAACATGTTTAAGCCTATTATTATATAAAAGTTTTTTACACAACCTAAACCATTTCCAAGTATGCACATTTAAAAATTGAATTGAGGTCCAAACCATTTTCGCCTTCGGACCAAAAATTTTTTTGGCTTCTCGGAGCCGGGCCTGCGCCCATCCTCGTAGATTTAGGGTGTGTTTGGGATTCATTATTTAAGTGAAAAAGGACTTCTTGTTAAAAGACCTTATTAAGTTATGAATTTAAAAAAAAAAGTTAAAAAAAAATGTTTGAATTACCCTATGTGTTGGAGAAAACCAAAATGTCTAAAAAATGACACCTTTTTAAATGAAGTTTAATGGGTTTGAGGGTCAGAAGAGTGTAATAATATGTAAATCAAACTCATTAAGTTAATATATTAGAGATTCCTAACTTTTCAAAACCCTTTTATTTTGCCTTGCCCATAAGTTAAAATTCATAAGGCCTTATGGTTTGCCAAACACCTTATACACGTTATTAACTTTTTAAAAAGTTTATAAGTTATAAGTTGATGAAAATAAGGAATCCCAAACACCCCCTTAAGCTAACATTCATGCTAAAAGCCCCTTTTGATTTCCCGGTTATTGTTAGAACTTCCAGTTTTCTGTATAAACCATATGGTTTGATACTTTGATTTATGTATATGTTGTCTAATTTATGGTGTTCTCATGGTTTGTGTGTTGGCAAATATAAAGTTTTAGGTTTGGAATTGGAGCTAATTAATTTTGGTTAAAATTTCTAACCCATCTTTAGGAACAGTTTTTCACTGCTCTTAAAAATGAAAAAAGTACCGTTCCTAAAGATCCTTTTTTAGTGTGTATTTATATTTTAAAGAATAAATTTCAATCCCACGCCACAAACTATGCGCTAACCAACGAAATCATCTTCTACATAAGGTGAAGAAGTCGGCGAAAACACCTTCTTCAATCCCACGCCACCAACTATGCGCTAAAAAACCTGATGCAAACAATAATTCCAAAGTTAAACCCCTTTAGAAATTGAACTATTTCTGTTTAAACCATTAATTTTTTTTGGATATTGGCTACCTGCACCTAAACAAAAGGGAGTGCAGAATCCTATTGAAGGCTTCCACGTTTAGTCTCTATTGAGGTTGCTAATCATCCATACTGTAGGTAAGACAGGGAAGACGAAGAAGAAAAGTGGGCTTAAGGTATAGTAAAAAAGGAAAGAAGTAATATAGCAACACCTGGAAAGTTAATTCACGTGGAACACAATGAAAGAAAGAAGGGGCAAAATAAGTTACAGAAATGTACAACTTATGATGGGGGAGAAAGTTCCAAATTGTAATATATATAATTATGAAAAAGAACATATAAAAAAAGCACAATAATTAAAAATTGTCGGACTCAACTTTAACACACGTCGATCTCTGAGGCTTGGTTTTAGCACACATACCGTGACGATATATTCTTTTGAACTCGAATTTAGCAACATTTCTCGTGCCAATATTGTCTTAGCGTATACTTTTTAGCACACCTGACATGACAAACATGTATCATGACTTAAACATATGGAAAGTCAATCATCGTATTTAAAATAAGTTTGCATCCATTTTTCTTGATGTGCAACATTAGGTTAATTTGTCACAGAAACTTAGAACAATTAATATCTTCCTCTTATGTTATGAAAATATATCATGAACTAACTCAAATATGTGGAGTTCATGAGGGTTTTAAAGCTAAAAAAAATGTCATGATTGTTGTAGATGCAAATACTATAAAGATATAAAGTATATGAGTGAAGTTCAAGCGCTAGTCCACACTAGCTATACCTGTCATATTAGAACCGGCCAACACCTACAATCAAATTCAAATACATATACATTAATAAGCATACAAATACAGTAATACACAAATAAATATACAAATAAGAAAATAAATACACAAACAAATAAATATACATATACGCAAATATACATAAATATAAACAATTATTAAAGACTTCTCCTCGCCTAAGGTTTATCAGCACCAAAAAAAAGATAAACAAGTTCATAAAAACCATAAATAGAAATATAAATTAAAATTATAAAGAAGAAACAAATCATCTTATAACTTATACAGTTTACAACATTGGATAGCAATTAAGCCGTATGAAAAAGTGAATCAACAAAATTTCAAATAATGAGAGGATTAATGTCATAAATACAATATAAAAGGATTGAAAAGTGATAGGAAAGTTGCGAAAATTGACATATGGATGTGAATCGAGCCAACATTTTTGAACTCCAACGTTGTGATTGGTTTCTAGCTAGGGTTATGGAATCGGCACCACTATTCGGATTGGAACTCCATGTCACCGGTTTGCTAAGCTTAGGAGATCGAGTTCCTTTAACAAGGTGTTTGAGCAGGAAGCCTGCCATACAACGTGGAGTGTCACATTTTCTAAGTCTCTTCTTCTGGTTACATTCTCTCTATCTCGTGGTTCTCTATTTTTATCTCTACTTATTTCCTTCATCTAAACACGCAATTTAAACATGAGACGTGGCTACCTAAGACTTCTAAGACTTTACTTTTGGCTATAGTATTTCACACTTACAAACAACATTTGGTTTTTAATATATAATACAGCTACTTATATTATTAAACACTAACAAATAATGAGCTTTAGCTTAATCAACATTGGAGAAGAAGTGAAGATTTTGCAGGAGACTACAACATCTTAAGTTCGAATCCGATATCAATCGGGCTTTATTGTAGTGGGGTCTTCGAGCGACGAGGTTTCGATTCCTCGGCACATGAGATGTTGGACTTGGCTATCTAGTGTTGTCTGTGATCGCGAGTGTATGAAGCTGTCTTTTGCCATTGGATTACTTCAGATAACTGACTTTTATTTGTTGGCCGTTAAAAAAATATTATTTATCACAATTTAAATCCTATAGTTATAATAAGCAATTATAAATAACTTTTTGAAAGAGTAAAGTAGTCCCTTTAAAAACTAGATTTAACCAATCAATTAAACAAGCATTCAATCGCAAGGTATGTTGATTTAAAATTTAAAACAAGAACACTTAATTTGAAAGAGTAATACACAAACTTATTTAAATGTTTCAGTTATTAACTAATTAACTCAATGGACCCCCATGCAACAAGTTAAAACTATAAAGGTCAAACTAAAAATAATAATTTGATTTACACTTGAATTAGGATACCGAATGGTTAGCCGATATATTCGGTAAAGCACCGCCATCCCAACCTATATAAACCCCTTCTATCCCTCTCTCGTTTCTCATTCACAATTCACAACCCTAAGTGCTAACAACAAAAGATGTCATCGCAAAAGACCATCGTGTTGAGGAGTTCGGACGGAGAAACCTTCGAGGTTGAAGAAGTGGTGGCGTTGCAATCACAAACAATCAAGCACATGATCGAAGATGACTGTGCTGGCTCTGGCATCCCACTCCCTAACGTCACCAGCAAGATCTTGTCCAAGGTTATCGAGTACTGTAAGAAGCATCATGTACTGGAAGTACCAATGGAGAACAACAACGAAGAGGATCTGAAATCGTTTGATTCTGAATTTGTTAAATCAGTTGATCAAGACACTCTTTTTGATCTGATTCTGGCTGCAAACTATCTCGACATCAATGGCTTACTCGACCTGACCTGTCAATCGGTGGCTGACATGATGAAGGGCAGAAGTCCTGAAGAGGTTCGCAAGATTTTCAACATCAAGAATGACTTCACCCCTGAGGAAGAAGCAGAACTTCGAAAGGAGAATGCATGGGCATTTGAGTAAAGATTATTATTATTATTAGTTGATTATTATTCGTTATTAGTTGTAATGTTTACTTGGCATTGGTGTTTTGGTTTATGCAAATTGGCTACTTATTTGGAGATTAGTTTGATTTGATATTGATATATTTTCTTACTTTATTATTTGTATAACCACTATAATATTATGGTGATAGTATGATCAGTCTATATATTCTCGATCCAAATATAGTGGTATATTGCATTTTTTTGAAGAAATCTGTACACAAAATAGGGATTTAAATAAATTCATTAATAATCAAAATCCAACATCCAATGATGCCACGTATACCCTAATTACATTTCTTTAACGTCATATGGTCTGGTTCTATAGCGGCTAATCGAATTATGCCATGCATGCGCTAGAGTCTAGACAGTATCTTTATTTGTTTTACTAAATTCCTAGATATCTGTTTGTATCTTTTATTGTTCATCTTTATCTCGTTTCCTTAAATATCTCTTGTTTAAAATTTAAATGTATTGTTGAAAGTGTATTTTTTATGAAAGATATACAAATTATTTGATACTTACACTACGACCCATTGTTTTCCAATTATGGATCATTGAGTTCTTTAGATGAATTGGGATTAGATAAACAATTCACTAAAAGTCCGAATTTTGGGTCCAACCGTGTTTATTGAAATAGTGATTTTGGTGTTTTTACCCTAGCAGAGAACGGTTTAAGAGGCATGATTTAAAATTCATATTTCTATATCTATACTATATATAAAGCATGAGTGATGGACTTCTTAAATTTTAAGAGGTATCAAACTTGTTGCTTTAAGTACAAACCACAAAGCACATGGACCCTTCGACCACCGACGACGACGAGGATTTAAAATCGTTTGATTCAGTATTTGTTAGAGTGGATCAAGACACTCTTTTTGACCTAATTCTGGCTGCAAATTATCTCGACATCAAAGGCTTACTCGACCTGACCTGTAAAACAGTGGGTGAGATGATCAGCGAAGCCAAGACTGTCGAAAAGATTCGTGAGAAATTTAACATCATGAATGATTACACACCCGAGGAAGAAGCTGCGGCTCGCCAGGAGCATGCATGGGCATTTGAGTCATAAAGATCCTGATTATTGTTAGTAGTCATATATGTTTAATTGTTATTGGGGTTATTCGGATATATATTGGTACTTATTAGGTTGAATTGTTTCTTTTGTGTCACCTCTTATTAAGTGAATGCTATGAGTTTATTCTATGATCCAAATATAGTCGTAATTACAATTTTTCTTCTTGGTTTGAAGAAATTAATTGACAATATAGAAATTTATAATAATCAAAACTGAACTGATAATAATTAGATACGTCGGCAATTAGAGGTTGGTATTGACGGAAACCCTAATTCCAAAATATCACATATATCAATTTGATATGGTAAATAATTGCTAGCTTATACCTTTTATTGTTTTTCTTTATCTCCTTTTCTTTAATATCTCTAATTCAATTGTAAATTTGTAATTGTATTCTTGGATGTATATGTTTTGATATATTAAGTTATTTGATTCTTTAAACTATGGCCCATTGTTATAAAATAATTAATGGATCTATTGACTCATGTGTTGTTCTTTCAATGAATTAGGCGTAGATCAACAACACAAAAAATCACAATTTTTCAGCCGACGGTATTGCTAAAAAATGTGAATCCAGTGTTTTGGGCCTTGTTTACTCTTTGAACTCTTATTTCGGCTTTTAGACTAGTCCCACATACGTTACCAATCAGACTCCTCAACAACCAGATTGCTTGTTTCATGGATTGACATCAGATATTACTATTGTTTACTATGAATTTCAGATTTCATTGAGATCAGGACAGGACAAAGGCCCTTGAAGTCTTGTAGGTGGGGTACAATATTTACCCTAGAGACTGCATAACTTAGGGAAGACTATGTCAGTCAAAAGATTAAAAGGTGTGCTCCTTCTACAAATCAGTTTAATGGTGCACAATATTTCTACAATTTAGCCAATCAGGTGTGCTATCGTCTGTTTTGCTTATGTTGATTTAAGTTTAGTTTGCTTGTATGCTCTTTCATAATTTCTTGACATGTTTCAGTCACTGTATTTATTCTATGCAACAATGTAAAATAGAGAATATTAGATTTATATATATGATTAGATTGAATGTATCTATTACAATATAAATACTTAGAGCGCGTTCGTTTCACGGAATAGAATGGAATTTGAATTGGAATTTGCATAGGAATTAGAATTGGAATTTAAACATTCCCATAGGAATGGAATATGCTGGAATTGGAATCCCAATTCCATCTAACGTGTTTGGTTGGCCAATGAGTTGGAGGCAATCACTTTGACCCTCTCTACCGACGACCCACAACGTTTTTGGACTATCCGGCCCGCTGGTGATCCGAACCGCTTCCACCCGACCCGACCCGGTTTCGTTTTTTTTTTGTTTCGTTATATTTTCCATTTTCATTTTGGTTCTTTTTTTTTGCTTCAGTTGGTTAGTTTATTGGGTTTGTTCCGGCTCGGTTTTGATTTTTTTGGTTCGTTTAGTTTGGTTTTTCGTTTTCTGTTTTCTTCGAGTTCCTTTTTTTTCTTTTTTTTGTTCAGTTTTTTGAGATTTCGGCCCGTTTCGGTTTTTTGGTTCGTTTAAGTTGTTTTTTTCTATTTCTGTTTGGTTCAAGTTCTTTTTTTTTTTGCTTATTTTGTTCAATTTTTTCGTTTTGTGTTTGCTCAGTTTCTTGGGTTTCGGCTCGTTTCGGTTTTTTTGGTTCGGTTATGTTGTTTTTTTTTGTTTCTGTTAAGTTCAAGTTCGTTTTTTTTGCTTATTTTGTTCAATTTTTGGGTTTCGGCCCATTTCGTGTTTCTGGTTCGTTTTTTTTCAGTTTCTGTTTGGTTCAAGTTCGTTTTTTTTGCTTATTTTGTTCATTTTTTTGGTTTCGGCCCGTTTTGGTTTTTTTGATTCGTTTATGTTGTTTTTTCGGTTTCTGTTTGGTTCAAGTTCGTTTTTTTTGCTTATTTTGTTAAGTTTTTTTGGTTTCGGCCCGTTTCGGTTTTTTTGGTTCGTTTATGTCGTTTTTTTTGTTTCATTTCCGTTCGGGTTTAGTTTTTTGTTTCGTTTTGTTCGTTTCCCTTTTTTGGTTTCATTTTAGTCGGTTTACTCGGTTCGGTTTAACTTTTATTTTGGTTAGTTTTATTTGTTCGGTTTATGTTTTTTTTCTGTTTCATTTTGGTTAGTTCGGTTTCGTTTCATTTCGGTTTCTATTATTTGTTTCGTTTTGGTCCATAAAATGGCCGGGGCGTCGGCGGACTGGGTTGGGTTGAGCCGAACTGATCCTGGCGTCAAACCGAACACAAACTGACACGGGGCGCAGAACCGAATGCGAGCTGACCCGGGGCGTTGACCCAAACGCGACTCGGCCCGGAGCACTGAGCTGAAAGCGCTAAGACTCGGAGCGTCGACCTGAATGTGAACACACCCGAACGCGACCATGTTAGTCGCCCAATTGAAAATTCCATCAAATTTACTTGAATTCCTTCACATGATGGAAGGATTTAGAATCCCTTTGTTTAAAGGAATTTGAAGGAATTGAATTCCAATTCCAATTCCATTCCTTGTCAACCGAACACACCAAAATGGAAATAAGATTCCAATTCCAACGAAACGAACACGCCATGTCATGAGATTTTAATTCCAATTCCTTTGAATTCTCACGAATTCTGTGAAACGAACGCGCCCTAATAAATGCAATGATTCGGATATGTTTAGAATACAAAGAAAAAAAAAACTTATGTTATGACATTGAAATGCCCGTCCACCGGACGGGTATAAAACTAGTTACTATGGTTTACGATGCGAGTATGCGACACCTTTTCTCGACGCGTAGATATTCGTGGCAGGCAATGCTATGATTAGAGGTGCACAAATTGGGTATTAGAAAAACCTAGGTTCGGGTATAGAATCAGGTTCGGGTATTGAAAAATCGGGTATTAGCAAATCCGGGTCGGGTTTGGGTCCATGTATTGCCTCTAAAAACCATACCCTATGTATCGGGTTCGGGTATTGAAAAATCGGGTATTAGCAAATCCGGGTCGGGTTTGGGTCCAGGTATTGCCTCTAAAAACCATACCCTTTGTATCGGGTTCGGGTCGGGTATAGAACCGGGCATTTGAATACTCTATTTCCGAGTATTAAAAAACCATATTTTTGGGGTTTTTTTGGGTTTTTTCCGGGTATAGATTGGAATTGTTTAGGGGTTCACATTTTATATTTTTCGGGTATTTTCTAGTTATTTTTCAGGTAATTTCGGGTATAGATCGGGTATTTGAAAAACCCGGTGTCGGGTATTGGAAAAACCCGGTTCCGGGTATGGAATCGTTTCGAGTTTTCGGGTATTACCGGGTGCAAATCGGGTCCGGTTCGGGTACGGGTTTTTATACTAAAATGCATACTCTATCCGTACCCCACACATAGGGTCGTGTACGGGCTCGAGTATTAAAAACCTAGGGATAAAAAAACCGGTTCCGGGTTCAGGTTTTTTGTGCACCTCTAACTATGATATTAACATGTGCATTTTTATACCTTTTATTGCATATCAATTCTCAGTTATATCATATATGCACTTTATACGCTTGTAAAATACATTGTTTTTACTATCTCGGGGCTAAGAAATAAAAAGGAAAGGAAACAAAGCTTCAATAAAATCTTGTTAGAATAGTAACCAAGTTTCAAAAGTGTTTCAATTAGATCACTCAACTTTAAAAAGTGTTCCAATTAGGTCACTCAACTTTCATATTTTATTAAATTAAAGGTTTTAACATGTTTTTTTTAACGTTTTTATTTTTTGTTTCACATAAGAAATGTTTTTATCTTTTTTTTATGTTAACGTTGAGTGGCGACGTGAATTTTATATTTTATTTTTGAATTTTATTATAATTAACGTTTTTTAATTTTTTAAAAATATAACTACATATATTGGAAATTCCGACCCCCACATCTTATCCTCCATTTCTTTCTTGACAAACAAAAAAATAGGTGAGACTCGATTTGAAGATTTAGTGACCCGATTTAAGAAAATTATGCATTAGTGACCAAATTGGAACACTTTTGAATGTTGGTTACTATTATATGAGATATTCCCATCTTGTTAATAATTGTTGGAAGAATAAAACATGTTAATTTGGGGTGTGGACTTTAGAATAAGTATAGTTGGATTGGATTTATGAGTTGGGCTGAAGTAAAATTTTGTCAGTATTGCCAAAGAGGGTAGTACACGAGACGGAGGAAAAACTAAGGATGGGTCGAACCACTGAATCAGATCATAAATTCAGTCATGGAGACTACTATACAATACTTTATGACCCTAAGAAAGAATCAAATCAATAATTTAAATCCTATAGTTATAATAAGCAATTATAAATAACTTTTTGAAAGAGTAAAGTAGTCCCTTTAAAAACCAGATTTAACCAATCAATTAAACAAGCATTCAATCGCAAGGTATGTTGATTTAAAATTTAAAACAAGAACACTTAATTTGAAAGAGTAATACACAAACTTATTTAAATGTTTCAGTTATTAACTAATTAACTCAATGGACCCCCATGCAACAAGTTAAAACTATAAAGGTCAAACTAAAAATAATAATTTGATTTACACTTGAATTAGGATACCGAATGGTTAGCCGATATATTCGGTAAAGCACCGCCATCCCAACCTATATAAACCCCTTCTATCCCTCTCTCGTTTCTCATTCACAATTCACAACCCTAAGTGCTAACAACAAAAGATGTCATCGCAAAAGACCATCGTGTTGAGGAGTTCGGACGGAGAAACCTTCGAGGTTGAAGAAGTGGTGGCGTTGCAATCACAAACAATCAAGCACATGATCGAAGATGACTGTGCTGGCTCTGGCATCCCACTCCCTAACGTCACCAGCAAGATCTTGTCCAAGGTTATCGAGTACTGTAAGAAGCATCATGTACTGGAAGTACCAATGGAGAACAACAACGAAGAGGATCTGAAATCGTTTGATTCTGAATTTGTTAAATCAGTTGATCAAGACACTTTTTGATCTGATGCTGGCTGCAAACTATCTCGACATCAATGGCTTACTCGACCTGACCTGTCAATCGGTGGCTGACATGATGAAGGGCAGAAGTCCTGAAGAGGTTCGCAATATTTTCAACATCAAGAATGACTTCACCCCTGAGGAAGAAGCAGAACTTCGAAAGGAGAATGCATGGGCATTTGAGTAAAGATTATTATTATTATTAGTTGATTATTATTCGTTATTAGTTGTAATGTTTACTTGGCATTGGTGTTTTGGTTTATGCAAATTGGCTACTTATTTGGAGATTAGTTTGATTTGATATTGATATATTTTCTTACTTTATTATTTGTATAACCTCTATAATATTATGGTGATAGTATGATCAGTCTATATATTCTCGATCCAAATATAGTGGTATATTGCATTTTTTTGAAGAAATCTGTACACAAAATAGGGATTTAAATAAATTCATTAATAATCAAAATCCAACATCCAATGATGCCACGTATACCCTAATTACATTTCTTTAACGTCATATGGTCTGGTTCTATAGCGGCTAATCGAATTATGCCATGCATGCGCTAGAGTCTAGACAGTATCTTTATTTGTTTTACTAAATTCCTAGATATCTGTTTGTATCTTTTATTGTTCATCTTTATCTCGTTTCCTTAAATATCTCTTGTTTAAAATTTAAATGTATTGTTGAAAGTGTATTTTTTATGAAAGATATACAAATTATTTGATACTTACACTACGACCCATTGTTTTCCAATTATGGATCATTGAGTTCTTTAGATGAATTGGGATTAGATAAACAATTCACTAAAAGTCAGAATTTTGGGTCCAACCGTGTTTATTGAAATAGTGATTTTGGTGTTTTTACCCTAGCAAAGAACGGTTTAAGAGGCATGATTTAAAATTCATATTTCTATATCTATACTATATATAAAGCATGAGTGATGGACTTCTTAAATTTTAAGAGGTATCAAACTTGTTGCTTTAAGTACAAACCACAATGCATATAATTAAGATATTTTAGGGGCAATTTTGTCTTTTGACAATTTTGTTTTTTAGCAAAAATAATATACGATTAATTTTAATTTATTCAATAATAATTACAAATTTGGTCCTTACACTTTACTTACATTTTGTTAATTTATAGAATAGTTATATATATACCTCTTATTTTAAACTAACGACCCTCGTGACGTTTAAACGTTTATAACTTTTCACACGTTAATATTATTTAAAAAACATTATACCATAAAAACGAGTATTTTTTCCTCTATATTTTGAGTATGGTATTGCTATATTTTTTTTTCATTTTAAAAACTTAATGTGTTACGTGATTATCATTAAGAATTGGAAAAACGGGCAGGGCGGGTTCGTCGTTCGGGTAATGAGTCTAAAAGGTTAAGGTCGGAATGGGTCGATACACAAAAGGTTAATTTGGTTTGGCTCGGGACAGGTTCGGGTCGAAAGGGGTTAAATCAGTACGAATTTCGGATTATAACATTGTCAGGCGGAACGGTGGCTGGTCAAGACTCATTCAATGTAGTGTTACGTGTGCACCGACACATGATTGCGCGCGTACAGCCGTTTGACGTGCTTAATGACACCGTACACTAGTTGACCTTCCAATGCCGCATTACTAGCATATTATCGTCGGGTTACGCGTATACTGTTGTGAAGTCACGCACTTACTGAAACGGTAACACGGTTATGTGTTCGATGTCATGTTTGCATACATACCCCGCTGCATCGTGCGGGCATCATGCTAGTTATATATAAAGAATGAGTGATGAACAAAGTTAAGAGCATCATTTTAATAGTTTTATCTCATAAAGCATGTAGTACAACTTTAAATAGGGGTATTATAGTTTTTGCAAACATAACATACGTTAAACAATTTAGTTTTCAAAAGATACTTACAATAATAGTCTTTTAACTTTAATCAATTTGTGTAAACTTATTGTAATGTTACAAATTTACCCCTTCTTCTAAACCAACTACCCCCACGATTTTTTAACGGCAACAACTTTTTCACACAGTAATATTTTTTATAAAAAATATACCATAAAAACGAGCATTTTATTCTCTTTAATTTGAGTTTGATATTGTTGTACTTTTTTATTTTAAAATGTTAACATATTTGTGATACCGGTAATGACCAACAATAGATCAGGTCATGTGAGCTCGGATCATGTATCGGACCGGATTAGAGTCTGAACGAGCCGATACAAAAAAAATTAATTTGGTTCGGGTCGATACATGTTTCAGGTTGAAAGTGGTCAACTCATAACCAATTCGGATTTGAACAATGTCATGTTGGAACGTGATTCAGCTTAAAATAGGTTGGTTTAAGAATGATTTAATTGAAATTTTTGTATATTTCAATTTTGCTTCTTGATTTTCGGCACTGGTTACGTGCATTCAGGCATTAGTTACGCGGATGACATTGTTTACACGTGCCACGACCGATCAATGTGTGTATTGTGCCACATAACGAGCGTAAAGCAACCGGTTACGCGTTCGATTGTGTTTGTGCACGCACCCCGCTGCATCGTGCGAGCACCCGTTTAGTTCTATTTAACACGTAAGTTTTTAGATAGGAAATGTAATTTTTATTATAACTTTAAGTTCAGCTTTTAATGTTTCTTCTCTCTTTTTTTTTAACAACCTACAAACTGAGAATTATCTAGAGACTCCATATGGGGTGACCCAATGATAGAGTCAGCTAGCCCAACCTAGCCATACGAAGTTCTTAAGCGCTTTCAAGTGATCTTCAGTTCTGGGGAAAACCCACCCGCCCGAAAGCCCACTTATGAAAAAACCTGGACACCCTCAGGATCGTACCGGAGATTACAAGGATCCCGGTCTTTCTTCATAGAGCCATCCATGCACTCTCCAAAGTGTTGTATGCGGGGATCGATCTAAACTGGGTCTCCATTAAAGAACCTAGGCTTCCCATGGTCGTACGGGTCTTCATAAATCCACCCATGCCCTCCTCAAAATGTTGTTTGTGGGGATCGAACGAAACTGGGTCTCCATTAAAGAACCCATGCTTCTCTGGGCGGTCTCCGAGAATTGCAAAAAGTTTTTGTGCTAAAGACGAAAAAGTTGGTTTTAAGTAAATGAAGTTTCTGTTGGGTTTAAACAATTTAGTTTTTAAATAGGCTTACATGGTTATGATTTTGGTTGTGTAAAAAACTTTTTGCATGAATAAAAAATAAAGTTAAACATATCTCAAGTGAGATTATAACCCATAATCTTTCAGTTGTAAGTCATACTCCTTTGTCACTAGACCAAGCTAGTGGTTGTGTAATTTAGTTTTAAACATTAAATATACGTGTTTTTCATAAAAATAATATATATATTTTTTTTTTAAAAAAAATTCGGGCCTACTGGGTGGTCGCCGGGTGGTCGGGGCGACCACCCAGCCGTCCTTGAGAGATGGCCCTGATATACATGTAGATTCATTCATTGGCTAAAAAATTTGATTAATGATCAACCCATGTTCTTGATTACAAACACCATATGTAGACTAATATGCATGTAGATTCATTCATATTTCATTATGGATGTATTATTTATAACAATTACGAGCTCTTATTTTTGTAGTTGATAGCAACACCACATATAGAGTTCTTAAGGGGAGCAATTACCTACACGGATATTTAACGATGAAATTTTGTATATTATTATTTTTATCATAATTAATATGTTACTAATTGTTGCTTTTTTGTTTGGTAAATTTGTTTATGAGTTGGTAAATTTGTTTACAGGCATTTAAGATGTTTTATGATAAATAGGAAAGTGATAAACCAATTAATAACAACACATGAGGCATGATTCTAAATCAACAAGCGAGTGCTGGTTCGCTCGAGCTAACCGAGCTTAGGTCACTTGAATAATTAGCCTTAACATATTTAACTTTTGACATTAAAATTAAACATTAAAACTCTAAATGCGTGTGTTTAAACCTAAATTATTTTTACAATCAAACATTAAAATTTAACTTTTAACAAAAATAAGTCATAAATTTTAAATGCATGTGTTTAAACCCAAGTATATTGAATTTATATGGGGTCCTTAAAAAATTTAACATATTATCTCTACGAAATTTTTAAAAAACGTTGGGGTCTTGGGCCCGCCCCGGTAACATATTTTGGGTATATTTAATTAATTTGATTATTATTTATGTTTGAATTTAACAAAATTAGATGATGGAAAGCTACAAGCACAAGGGGACTTTGGGGCTGTTTGGCAAGTGCTGAACCATTAAGTGCTGAATGATTAAGAGGTCTGAATGATTAAGAGGCTCTGAGCCAATAAGTGCTGAACCAGTAAGTGTTGTTTGGTTGGACGTCTGAATGGCCATGCAGAATGACTATTATACCCTTTTGAACTATTTAATGCAAAATGAACTAACAGATTTTTTTTGTTTCTATTTTCATTGAAACCGAATATACAAAACCCAATATACGCAAATATATAAACATGAAAATGAAAACAATATACAAAAATGTTTCAAATATACAAAAAAAATCACAGTACCACAAATATATATGTTTCAAATTGAAAGTTATATACAACAACTAAACCAACGTCTTCATACATGCAACCCGAACCGAGGTCTTCATCTGAACCGTAGAAATTTCCTAACAAAACACAGTTACATTAATAAATGTATTCGACCCATGAAACCGTCCCGCGAAACCCAAGAACCCCATCCGTGAAACCGTCCCGCGAAACATAGTTACATTAATAAAATAAAACTTAAAAACTATATCAAAAACCCGCAAACCCGTGATATAATGTTCCAACCCCGTGTAGAGCCGGAACCAGCCCTTTATTAATGGTCCAATTTACAGGTACGACATTTGCCCTTTTAAGATTCCGGTCCAGTCCGCTTATATATATATATGCATTATTATATATTTTTTATACAACATACACATATATATACATATATTTACACTACATACTCGTATATAAGCGAGTTTTTAGTTGGCCCGTTAGATATAAATAAACAAAAAATTTGCGTTTGTTTATCTTTGTTCAGTAAGTGTTTGTGAACCGTTCGTGAACACATTACTTTCTTAACGAACGAACATGAAAAAGGCCATGTTTGTGTTCGTTCGGTTCGTTACATGGCTAAACATATATATAAAAAAATTATGCACCATGTAAAAGTTTCAATTATGTGATATTGAATGAATCAAAAATATATGACGGTTGTAATAGTTGGACTGCAAGGGATGATGCTTGGATGTGCTATACTGCTATTATTGTTTTAAGTTGTATACCAATTCAATTGTTATCTAAATCTTGATAGATTATTGAAAGAACTTTGGTTCATTTTATTTCAAAAGAACTCAAATTATGAGTCCATGAAAATTAACACATGTTTCAGTTAATATAAGGAAAGTGAAGCTTACTATCGATAGATGCCAAAGCAACTTCATCTCCTAAATTATATCCCAATGGCACTACTAATAATCCAACAGGAGACACCAACCATTTCTCACATTTTTAGCTTATTTTGCATCATCTGCCAAATCACTTCCTCTGCAACAATCAATCAGAGTAGCAGTTAACAATTATTAGCATTTGCAATATATAAACCAATAATTTGAAAGCACAAATTGATGCAAACCATCATTATACATAGCAACATGTTATGACCATCCAAACTTGAGACATCAACTGATGTAAAACCAGGATGATATATAAGAATATCAAAATACCATTTTTTTGTCTAACAAACGACAGAAGAAAGATACGCGTAAACGAATCAGATTAGGCGTTCGAGCCAAATTTGATTTTGGATTCTTAAATTGCAATTATAAGCAGACCAATAATCAGTCAAGATTAATGTAACTAGCTTTCACTTTGGGTTTTAAAATTCTTTGATAGTTTAGGTTTTTTTTTCACTTTTGTTAAACCTGAAAGCCGACCCAAGCCTGAACCATTTGACCCGAAGCTAATATTAACGCAAGCATACATGACCAATACCACTTTATTTCACTATTTATTTCACCATTTTGATTAAAAACAATCCCTATTCTCTAACAATTATGAACCAATCCTATCAATCCAATTAATACGTGTTAAAAAATAAACACAGACATTTTACATTCAAGTTTCAATCGATTGAGTAAAAAATTCGCAAATTGTTATTGGAGAAAAAAAATTACCTGAGATGGGATCGATGGAGAAGATGTGTTCGAAGGGTGTAACAATCGATTGAGTAGCAACGCCATAGCAGTTGTACTTGGGAGGGAAGGAGTGATAGCATAAGGTTTAAGGGTTGGGAGGGATGAACGAACCTTGTATATTACTTTAGGGTTAATTTGGTCTGATTTCTCATTCAGTGAACATGTTGTATCTGAGCGATTAAGATCTAAATAGAGCCATTAAGAGGTTGTGATTATCTCAAACAAACACTCTGGATCTGAGCGATTCAGATTTCACATCTGAATGGTCTGATTCAGAGCCTTTCCAAACAGCCCCTTAGGTGTATATTCGGTGATATCTGCTGGTTTTGCGCCTACTGTCAAAAGAGTAAGATGATATTGAGCCTGAAAAGACGCCAACCCTTCTTTTATAACAATCTTTTGTTTTTCACGTGAAGCATGATGACATGGCTAAAATGCATGGTAACTTATTTTATGTTTGTGTGTGTGTATATACGGGTTTTTTAGAGGTTTACAAATCACATGTTTAAAACAAGTGACAGTATAAAGCTTGATAGAATTGACTAAACGAAATTAAATCGAATCTAATCATGTGAAGGGTAATTTGGTCTTTTGGTATTATGGTAAACATCCCCTAAACTATTAGAGTCAAATGATTTTTGATGTCTAAAGGAGTCAATAAGCTTGTATCGAAAAGCTGGAACACCTAGTACTAATATGATAATTCAAACCTTACCATTTGGTCAACCTTTTTTTATTCTCGCACATAATTACAACTAACAAGTTGAGGAGAAATTGGTTAAAGGTTTTATGCTAAAGCCTATACACAAATTATGTCATTTTTGTGTGAAGTTACAGGTGCCGGTGAAATTGCTTAATGGTTTATTGGTTACTCTATACAATCTCTCTTACTTGCATTGCTTTTGAAAGAATCATATCATATCCTGGTAATTAAGTAATTTCTTTTTTTAATTTGTAGTTTTTGTTTCATTTGCATCTTGTTTAAGAAAAAATACTTAAAATTCTACCATTTTTAAAGCACAAATATTGTGGAATGTATGAGTTCAGCCAAGGCTGCTTTGGAGAGTAACCCGAACATTTCTTCATGCTGGTGTTTTTTTATTAACTTCCAACAATAGTTATTAATTATGCTTTGAATGATTTTTAACAAACCAAATGGCCGCCCCCAAGTAATGTCCAAATCACCTTCTATTTACTATAAGTTTAGTTAATAATAATTTATAAAAAATGTTGATTCTAAATGAACAATAATGTATAAAAATGTTGATTTCTTGAATGAAATTTAAGAGATATACACTTAGAATATATTATACATGTCTTCTGAATATAATTTTAATTTTTACTTAAGATATTTAAGCATAATTGAGTAAATTAATAACTTACTAATCGGCTGTACAAATTAATCGGTTGTACGAGTTGGATGATAGTATACTATATAGTATATATAAGGGTTGGATGACACGTCATAACGGGTCATAATAAGTACTTCTATTCTGATTTGGACTTAATAACTTATTTTGTTTTGAGTTTTCATCACACGTTTATGTTTTAGTCTTTGTTCGATGCCCACTAGGATTCGAGCTTTAAATAATTTTAGATTTTAAGATATTTTTTGTTTGATCCGCATTTACCATATGATCATTTCGAGTTTGTGGTTTCTAAAAAGGTAAATTTATTGTGTGTAGGCTCTAATGATCATAGTCACTTTCTTCATTACAGTGGCGGATGTTTCTTTTGGCGTGGGCCACGGCCCAAACACGTTTTCGCTCGATAGTGTAATTTTTTTCGGAAAAATAAAAAAAAATATATAAATGTATTGAGTTCGGCCCAACCAAGTTATTTGAATCCGGCCCAACCATACTATTTGAGTCCGGGCCAACCTTGAATTTTAAAAAAAATAAAGTTTGTTTAAAGCAAAAAAAAAATGAGAAATTGCTTACGAAATAAACATATAGATAAAGAAAGACTAAGAAATAAAACTACGCAAGACCAAGGCCAAACCTAAATAATTTTAAACAAAAAAAACAAAAAACATTAAACCCAAAATCCAACCCTACCATTCGGTTGACGTTCGAACACAACAACAAATGTAGTTTTCATTGTGCGTTGGCTGTTGTGACTTACTGACGTGTGAGGTTCCGCTCAAAAGTCTGAATAGAAGCTCGGGTGAATTGGTAAAATCGTTTGGGTGTGAAATCGATTAATCGATTGATTGAGCATTGTCACTGTTTGTTGAGGCCAGAACTAACTCGTGCATGTTGGAGTGAAATCGATTAGTCTAATTAGATAACGGAAGCAAGCAGAGACCATGTTCGGCCATTCACATTTCACCATTTTGTATTTCTTTCAATTTGGTAGGTTAGGGCTTGAAATTATTGTTTGACCCGACTCGAACCGGATTACCGACCTAAAACTTATAATCACGAAATTTTTTTTGGGTATTGTGACTTTCAGCTCATGCATACTAGATGTTCAAGATCCGTCATTATTTCATTACATGTAAGTATGGGCCTATATATATTCTCAAGGTACTGAGTGTTACTTTCTATCCTTTTCTCAATCTGACATATGTTCAAAATTTATTTAATTTGTGTTGTTTTACTTTTTGTGATGGAGTATCAGATGGTCTTCTTGGGTGGGGGTGGGGGGGGGGGGGGGGGGATTATGAAGGAATGTTGATGAAGTCTAGCAACAATGAATAGACATTTTGTAACTAACACTAGAAAAATGTAAATCTTTTGTAATCATGTCATCATATGGCTAACGTATAAAATTTCCATATTTTGTAAACACTTGTAGAAACCTGAATCTTTTGTAAGGTGGGTTTGGGATGTGTAGTGATATTATAGATGGTTTCTTTTGAAAATGCATATAAACAACTGTTACATGTTATTATGGTTTCTTTTTAAGTTATGCATGATTTGCTTATTAAAATTACATTTTTCGTCATTAAGACATATAGGATTTTTTTTTCATATACACTATTCATGTATATATATATAATAAAACCATTAAACTTTATACCGACTAAATCATATATATACGGTTGACGTAGGGAGCCTAACAATGGATGGAACTAACGTACTAGACATATTACTCAAGCACGCCATACAAACTAGTACACCTATTTTTGAATGGACGGAATAAAATGTTTAAAACCATGAATGAGTTAACCGGGTGATACACAACAAAGTTGAATCAAATATCAGTTGGAACCCCGCCGTAACGCGTGGGCTAATCTACTAGTAAATATAGTGGGTGTTGCCATGATATGTGGTCAAGGACACTTGCAAATCGTAACAACCGAAAACAAATCAAAAGAAACTATAAGGGCCACGATGTAACAAGTTAATACAATAAGTAGGGTAAAGTTAAATTGAGAATTTAATTACCGAATACTAAGCCGCTATTTCCGGCAGAGCACCGCCATCCATTCGTATATAAACCCCTTCTACCCATCTCTTGTTTATCATTCACAATCTTGAACAACAAGCCAAGCATCAAAGCAAATCACAATGTCTTCGTCGCAAAAAACCATCGTGTTAAAGAGTTCGGACGGAGAAACCTTCGAGGTTGAAGAAGCGGTTGCGTTGGAATCGCAAACAATCAAACACATGATCGAAGATGACTGTGCCGGTTCTGGCATCCCACTCCCTAATGTCACCAGCAAGATCCTGGCCATGGTTATCGAATACTGTAAAAAGCATGTGGAACCATCTACCAACGATGAGGCTCTTAAATCGTTTGATGTAGAGTTTGTTAAAGACGTAGATGATCAAGTGACTCTTTTTGATCTGATTCTGGCTGCAAACTATCTCGACATCAAAGGCTTACTCGACCTGACCTGTCAATCGGTGGCTGACATGATCAAGGACCTGAGTCCTGATGAGGTTCGCAAGATTTTCAAAATCACTAATGACTTCACCCCTGAGGAAGAAGCCGCGGTTCGCGAGGAGAATGCATGGGCGTTTGAATAAAGATCCAGATTATTATTATTAGTTATCAACATGCATTTATATATCTTTTTTTCATTATTATGTTTATTTAGCTTTTGGTTTTATGCAAATCTGGGTACTAATATCATGTTGATTAAATTCTTACTTTGTTTCTCTATAAATACTAATGGTTTTGGTTGTTATTATTATCCATTATTATATTGCAATTTTCTTTTCTTGGTTGAATCTATTGACAAAATAATTAAAACCCAACTAATAAAATTGGATATAGATGGAATGATGCTAAACCCTAAATTCTTTAACAGTTTAACAACATCGTCTGGTTCTAGAGCTTGTAATGGAGCAGGTCTTGGGTAATCAATATGATTTAGTAAATATTTGTTTGTATCTTTTATTGTTCATCTTTTATCTCCTTTCCTTATGAAGAAACACTAATCGACCCCGGGCAGATTACGGATAATCTGGGGGTTAAATAGATGTTTCCCACGAGGATGAGGTCCAGCAAAGAAAGTTGTTCTTCAGGTGACCTGCAAAACAGACACCGTAAGCTCGTCACTGAGAAGGGGGGGGGGGGTTCCTCCTTGTGACCACCCTCCGGCGTGAGAATCAGACTAGATTGCTCTGAATATAAGTGTATATTAAGAGATTGCTAGAGAAGATAAGATAATGAGATATCAGATAATGTCCTTTCCATTCCAAGGTGTTGGAGTATTTATAGCCGAAGGTAGGTTTCCAAGAAGGTACAGCCGGCTGAATAGTATTCCTGTTCTACCAACAGTGGGTTACGCACAAGCCATGCTGATTGGTGGATAGGCTGCGGCCGATAGTGACAAGGCCGGCTGTATACTGTTCCTTTACTGCCGGCTATGCACTGTTCCACCAACTGTAGGCTACGCACGTCCCACAGTGAGGGTTGGTGAGTAGGCAGCGGCTAATAGTGACAAACAGTACTAGAGGGTGCTCCTCCTCGTACTGTTATCGGTGAGCTGTCACCCTGTGATTGGTTCATGGGCTGTTTTGGTCAGATCGTCTATTTTGCCCATACCTTGGCAGGTATAGTACAAAAGATCTTCCAGAAGCATACGGACTGGCTCATTTGGGCGGGAGTATTCCCGCCTTGCTCATTCCTTCAGGTGACATTACAGAAGTATCAAGAGTTAGTGCCTTGTGCATGTAGCCTTGCTATTAGTGCGGGTAGCCTTCCCTGATGGCTTGTATCCGCAGCTGCGGGAACAAGCGGGGTACTTCACCATTGGGAGGCTTTCCCTGCGGGAACAGCTGGCGTACTGCGCGTAAGGTCTTCATCTCTGAGCATGGTGGGTCCTGCGGAAGCAGTTGGTCCTTGCGCAGACGTCCCTCTTCAAGGTGAGTCTTGCGGGTCCAACTGGGCTCTGCTGGGACCTACCTCTTCAAGTCCCCCCAGTCCAATGTTCTTCTCATGAATTACTAATAAGTGAGGTGAACTTTTGGACTTTAGCAAGGGGTTTGAAAAGGGTTTTTAGTTTTAAGATTTTCCGTGGGGATTCCTCCCGCGGTTTTCCTAATGCCACGCAGAAATTCCCAACTTTTCTGCTTGATCTTTGGGTATGATGCGGGTAGGTCTGTAACCTCCTCGCAAGTTAGGAGCGTTAAGTCCCACTTGTGTGGATTCTCCATGAGGTTTTGGTAGTTTTGAACATAGTGATCAATTATGTTAAAACCACCAATTCCATCTTGGAGTTTCAAACAATATAGTTCTCGACGTTCCCGCTATGCGGGGATGTTATTCCCGTTTCCGCAAGCATGGCCCAGAAGATCCTTCTTGGTTTCAATTCCCTGCGGAGCGCTAGGTATGTGAAGGGTTTTGCCTTGACACTGTACCCGCACTCGTCTTACGGTTACTTTACTTCTAAGGTATTCCTGGCGTCAATTCCCTGCGGGTGCTAAGTATGTGAAGGGTTTTGCCTTAACACTGTACCCGCACCTGTCTTATAGTTACTTGGTTGCCAAGGTAAGGGGTATTTTCCCGCTTACTTTTGAATCTTTTTGAAATTTTGAAATTCGAAGAGTTGGTGAAAGGATAAGAACAGTCCAAACTGTTGAAACGTCGTCCGACGGTTTCTTCTGACTGTGTCAGGATGTGCAGGAAGTTATGGCGACGTGACAGTATATGGTCATTCCAGGCGCTTTTTCAGGCGCGTGGGCGCGATTTTTCGGGCGCGTGGCCGCGAAATTAATGGCACGCGTCCTTTCAACAGCTGTTGCCTGCTTGCTCATTACCACGTGTCATAGTTTCATTGCACCTTCGATTTCTCTCTCTTCCGCATTAAATTCATCGCATTAATTGCGATGAGTATATAAAGGGGGAGAGGGTTCTTTGCAATCCACACTTTCACTTCTCTTCATCTTCTAAACGATTTCCGGCGAATACTCACTATTCCGTCGAGCATTCTTCTGAAATCGTTTTTCTGTACCTCCAAACATGTCTTCTTTTGCCGAGGAGTCTGACGTGTTCGTCGAGAATCCGTCGTCCATTTCTGATAAGGACGACAAGAGCACTGCTGGCGAGTGCCAGTGCGCTCTTCCTGCCGAGCTTTTTCAGTACGTCGTCCGGAAGTTCATGCTCGACCCGTTCGAGCCTGAGTTTCCAGAGCCAGACCAGATGGTGTACGATGCCCCCAAGGGCAAGATAGGGGTGTACGCTGCATTCTTCGTCTATGGGAATCTCAAGTTCCCATTGACGAAGTTTGTATACCGTGTCTTGGAGAGGCACGGTGTGCATCTGACGGAGGTACACCCGATGGCGATCGCCAAGATCCGCCACTTTGAGTGGGTGTGCCTCGTTCTGGGCGTGGAGCCCCATGTTGACCGGTTGATGACCTTCTATTCTTGGAGGTGCATCCAGGGGTGGTACACCTTGGTCAATCGGATCAAGGGGTTGAAGATCTGCGCTACCGAGCGCAGTCTTCGGTCGTGGAAGCGTGAGTTTTTTTATATCTCCGCTCGCGTCGTCCCCCTTGCGATGACCTTTAAGAATGGGAGAGCCCTCCCCGCCCTTCACGCCCTCAACTACCAGGAGGCGGAGTGGTTCGCCAAGATCTCCCGGGTCCAGACTCCGGTATACCGCTTTGCGGAGTCTGGGATGGTGATGCTTGGGATGAGCCGGGTGTGGAAGGAGGCGTCACAAGTTCCCATCGTCCTCGAATACGATTTGAACTCTGTCCCTTATGGTATGCTCTGTCTTCTTTGTTTATATAGGTTTGTCTTCTAACTGTTTTTCTTTTCTTTCAGAGGGGAACGACTTGCAGTCTCTCCTGCAGCCACGGGAGAGTGATGGTCCCGCTCGGATGGGTACTCGTGCTCTCGATGAGAACGAGTTGCCCATCTTGGAGCAAACGAGGGATCGGTTTGTGGAGGTCTACCCGCCAGGCCACCCTATTCTGAGCGCCACGCGGCCAGGTAAGGCGTTATTCAACCCTATACCTCTCAATGCTGAAACCTCTGCTGGAATTCCTCTAATCTTGTCATCTTCTGATGAGGAATCCGCAGATGGTCTTCCGTGGTGCGGAAGAAGAAGGCTGCCGGCGGGAAGGGGAAGGCGAAGGTTGCCTCCACTGCCGATCCGGTGCCTCGGTCTGATTCAGAGACCGAGTGCGAGGAGGTGACGGGGAACCCTGGTGGTGATAAGACCATTGCTCCGGAGGCTGAGACGACCGTCACCTCCGAGCAGCCCAGGACAACGACGGTGAGCGGCGTGAAGAGGCCGGCTCCATCGGGTTCGTCCCCGCCTGTTCGCACTTTTAGGCTCAAGAAAACCCGTAAGTACAAACTTCCTTTACTTTTTAACTTCATATCTTTCCGCCATTATACTTATATCTTCTTTGTGCAGGCGTGGATGCTACCGCATTCCAGGGTGGAGCGGGGAGGAGCACCTCCGGACCCATGACGGTAGGCTTGGTCAGCCTACCTGAGGCGATGACCCAGGCGGCTGCGCCTGCTTCAGTTGGTTCAGTTGCTCACCTAGTTGAGCCAACTGTTCCAACTGTGATGACATCACCGCCGGCTGTCAGTGCCATATTTACTGAATCTTTCACTGAGCCGGCGGTGACTGTTTCGGCGGGCTCCTCCGCAGCGGCGACCACGGTTGTGAGTTCACCTACGGTGAGTTCACCTCCGTTGGTTTCTACTACCGCGGCGGCCTTCACCATGCCTCCTCCGTCATCGGCAACGACGGCCGATCCTTTAGGTATGCTTGGGACTTCTCGCCAACCTCTGCCTCCTTCCCATCTGCCTGACCTCTTGGATGGATTTCCCTTGGGTTCAGGTGATGGGTTTGGCGGCTATCGGCCTGTTGTCGACCCTACAGGTGCGTAGGGTTCTTTTGGCCTTTTTTTTTATCATCTTTTCCTAACTGCTTTTTGTTTTTTGCAGTGTCGGATTCCAATGAAGTGTATGTTCCACGATGGGACATCCGCCGAGGAACAACCCTTCGCACGCCTGTGGAGTGGGCTCGTCACGCAGCTCCCAGTGGTGCGTTGGGGGAAGCCATGGCTAGCTACCAGGAGGGTAGGCTAACCAATGAGCTTCGGATTCTCCTGGCCCAGATGCAGCCGCGCGTCGAGCTGCTTTATCGTGAAAATGACAAGTTAAAAGCAGCTCGTATCCAAGAAGTAGCTCAGGCGCGGGCTGTCAGGGAGGAGAATAGGAGGCTCTCCGCCGTTGCTGCGGAGAAGGAGAAGGCCTTCAAGGCCCTTGAAGTTGAAGTTCAGGCCCGTCTCGAGGCCCGTTCCAAGGCTGCCCAAGCTGTTAACGAACAGCTTCGGCTGGCTAAGGAAACTGCTCGGAACGCAACTGAAAGGGCCACCAAGGCTGAAGCTGTTGCTGAGCCTCTACGCCTCGAGAATGAGGAACTTAAAGCCAAACTAGAGGCGCTCCAACAGGCTCATGATGCCTTGGCGATGGAAGACGCCAAGAAGCTCCAAGAGATCTTGGACCAGAGGGGGGTGCTTGACCACACTGAGAGGAAGCTAAAGGGCGTTGAAGAGGCTGCGGCTAAAAAAGTGTTGCTTGCCAACCTCAAAAAAAGTGAAGCCGAACGCGCCCGTAACCAAGCTCAAGCTGCCCTCCAGGAAGCTCTGGTTACCAAGGAATGGCTTCTTCGAGAAGCGTTGTCTCAGGTATGCGTAATTTCATATCTTTACACTTTTCTTTGTACATAGAAAAGGTTCTGACACTTGTATTTTTTCTTGTAGGTTGTGCATCGAGTCTTCACGGACACATCATACGACGATGCCATGAGCGCAGCCCTCAACGCTTCTCATGAGGATGGGGAAAAGGCCGGCTTCCTGCTTGGTCTAGGGTTCGTTGAGAAAGGCATCCCGCCTTCCAACTTCCCTTTGTATGATGTGGATACTGAAGCTGTTTATGACCAAGCAGTGAACCAGTATGCCGCCTTCCCGCATCCGATGGTGGAGAAGGTGAACGAAGTTGCTGCTGCTGATGATGGGCTAGCTATCCTTAAAGCTTTCCTTGAACCGCCACGCTCTACTGATGGTGCGGGTCTAAGTGGAAGTGGTCCTAAAGCTTGATCTTGAAGATCCCTTTCCACCATTAGAGTAGATTTTTATTTTTGTATAGCTTCTTTTGTATGCGGGTATGCACCCAGCAATCTTTGTAATATTTGAATTTTGATGGAATAAAGAATATGTGCTAATTCCTTGCCTTGTTTATTTTACGCATGTTTTGATTTAACTTAGCAATTTCTTTAGTACTTAGATAAGTTAACTTTTTAACGTGGCAGATTACAAGTTTATGTTTCGCTTCCTCTTTCATGATTGTGCGGGTATAACCGTCACTTACACTTAGATGGCTTAACTTTACTTATATCTGACCTGCGTGGAAGTTTTCCTCATCTTTTCCTTTGAAATTTTCTAAGTGTTTAGAATAAGTTAACCTTTGAATGTGGTAGATAATAGGTTGAAGTTTTGCTTCCTCGTTCGTGATTGTGCGGGTAAGACCGTCACTTGCACTTAGTAGGATGGCTAAACTTTGCCTACATCTGACCTGCGTGGAGGTTTTCCTTATCTTTTCTTTTGAAATTTTTACCGTTTTATGTGTTTATGCGGGTTTTGCCGCCTTCCACACGTAACGACTTACTTCTTCCCATATTTATGCGGTGAATACCGGCACATCAGTGTGGGAAGTTCATAAGTATAAAGGTAAGGCTATCAACACATTGTGAAAGGAGAATCATTTCCATTAGAAGTGGCTCTAGGCCTTTTCTTTACAAGTTTGGAATTGATCTACATGTAACATTTGCGTAATTGAGCTCCATTCCATGTTCTTGGGATGGGAGTGCCATCGAGCCTTTCGAGCCGGTACGCGCCCTTTCCCAGAACTTCTTTGATAATGTATGGCCCTTCCCAGACCGGGGCCAGTTTTCCTGGGCGTTGTTGGTTCGAAGCCTCGTTGTTACGCAGTATGTAGTCTCCTACATTGAAGTTGCAGAGTTTTACCCGCGTGTTGTAGTACTTTTGCATTTGTCGCTTGTAGTTCTCTTCACGCGCTGCGGCTAAGTCTCTGCGTTCCTCGGTTAGCATAAGGTCTAACCGTCTTTCCGCATTATTGTCTTCTGGCTGAATCAAGACCCTTGGTGAGGGTAAACCAATTTCGACCGGGACCATGGCTTCAGTGCCATAAGTGAGACTGAACGGGGTTTCTCCCGTACTGGCCTTTTTCAGCGTTCTGTTTGCCCAAAGGACGTGCGGAAGCTCGTCCACCCAGCCGGATCTGTGTTCCAAGAGTCTTTTCTTTATGCCTTCGACGATGCTCTTATTTGCTCTTTCTACCTCACCATTACCCTGCGGGTGCGCCACTGAGGTAAAAGTGTGGGTGATTTGAAGTTCTTCCAGCCACTTTTGTAGCTTCTTGTCAGCAAAGTTGGTGCCGTTATCGCTTACCAAATTCTGTGGAAGTCCAAAACGACAAATAATAAATTCCCAAATAAATTTTTTGATATGTTTCGCGGTTGTTTGGGCTAAGGGTTTTGCTTCTATCCACTTGGTGAAGTAGTCGATGGCTACCACTAGGAACTGAATATTTCCTGCTGCTGTAGGAAATGGGCCTGTCACATCGATGGCCCACTTCTGAAATAGCCATGAAGAGGTGACTGGAACAAGTTCATTCTTCGGGCGATGCGTGTTGGGTGCGTAGAGCTGACAAGACCTGCACTTTCTGATGTATGCCAGCGCATCCGTATGCATCCCCGGCCAAAAGTATCCCGCGTTGTTTAGCTTAGCTACAACAGCGCGTGGACCTGCGTGTACTCTACAGATGCCTTCGTGTACTTCCCTTAGGAGGTAGTCAGCATCTTGGTTGTCCACACATCTTAAGAGTGGGCCAAGAAAGTTACGTCTGTAAAGGATGTCATCGATGAGTTGATAATTCAGTGCTTTACAGCGTAGTTTTCTTGCCTGTGTTTTTGACTCTGGTAGTGTACCTGCCGCAAGGTAATTTATTATTGGTGTCATCCACGTTTCTGTGCCGGTTTGGATGACACAAATTTCCTTGTGCGGGACTGAAGGTGCCTCGAGGAGTTCAATGCGGATGTCCTTTCCCAAGTGGGTGAAGGCTAATGATGCAAGCTTGCTTAACGCATCCGCAGATTTGTTTTCACTACGCTTGACGTGTATGACTTTGCAATCGTTAAAATCGCGCATAAGGGTTTTTGCTTGTGCGAGGTACAGGGCCATTGTGTCGTTCACGGCCATGTACGTCCCGTTGATTTGGTTGGCTACTAACATGGAATCCACGTGGGCTTCCAAGTGTTTCACTCCCATCTTACGCGCAATTCTCAGCCCGGCCAAGAATGCTTC
The DNA here is from genome assembly GCF_021521415.1 of Bidens hawaiensis. Classification (NCBI taxonomy): domain Eukaryota; kingdom Viridiplantae; phylum Streptophyta; class Magnoliopsida; order Asterales; family Asteraceae; genus Bidens; species Bidens hawaiensis. The sequence goes on along the minus strand of NW_027494710.1, from coordinate 186,689 downwards.
ATACTCGGCTTCGTTATTCGTACTTGGAAAATCCAGTCGAATAGCGTAAGTGTATTCTTGGCCTGCTGGGTTGGTTAGTTTCAGCCCTGCGCCTGAACCCTCGTTACTGGCTGCTCCATCAGTGTAGAGTCGCCAGACATCATTGATGTCCTGTGCTGGAGAGGGTTGAGCCTCTTCCAGGCACTCTTTTTCCCGCGATGCAGGCACTTCCGCAATAAAATCGGCCAAAACCTGGCCTTTTATGGTTGGTCTTGGCTTATACTTTATCGCGTATTCCCCCAACTCAATTGCCCATTTGGCTAGGCGTCCCGATAACTCGGGTTTGCGTAGAACGTTTGCAAGTTTGAAGTTGGAGAGAATGGTGATTGGGTGGCCCTGGAAATATCGTCTTAACCTGCGTGAAGCGTGTATAAGTGCTAAGACTAATTTTTCGAGGGTAGAGTACCGGGTTTCTACGTCTGTTAAAATACGGCTGACATAATAGATTGGCATCTGGATGCCTTTCCGTTCAACTAGCAGGACCGCTCCGGTTGCTCTATCTGTTGCGGAAATGTATAGGATTAACTACTCCCCCGCTTTTGGTGCTGTGAGCGTTGGGAGTTCGATCAAGCGTGACCGAATCTCCTGAAAAGCTGCTTCCGCTTCTGGTGTCCAGCGGAAGTGCGTTTTCTTTAAACAGTTTCTCAACGTTGACACGAAAGGAAACGACTTATCCGCGTGGTTTGCCAAAAAGCGATTAAGTGCGACTAGTCGTCCATTCAGTGTCTGAGCCTGTTTGATGGTAGTAGGTGATTCCATTTTGATAATGGCTTCGACCTTTTCAGGGTTCGCTCTGAAGCCATCTTTAGTGACGATGACCCCCAAGAACTTCCCTTCTTCCATTCCAAAGGCACACTTGCTCGGGTTGAGCTTCATGTTTATCTTCTTGAGCGTGTTGAAAGTTTCTTCGATGTCTTTCAACATCGCTTCTGCGTCAGGGCTTTTGATGACCAAGTCATCCATGTAGACTTCCAAGTTCCTCCCAATTTGGGCATGAAACTGGTTGTCCATCAGGCGTTGGTATGTGGACCCGGCATTCTTAAGTCCAAATGGCATCATTTGATAACAAAATGTGCCATCGGGCGTCCGAAAAGCGGTTTTGTCCTGATCATCAACGGCCATGTGGATTTGATGGTACCCTTTATACGCATCCAGGAAGCATTTAAGGCGAAACGGTGCTAACGAATCCACCTTAAGATCAATTTCGGGTAACGGATAACAATCTTTGGGGCATGCTTTGTTTAAGTCCTTGAAATCAATGCACATGCGCCATTGTTTGTTATTCTTCGGTACCATAACGGGATTTGCAACCCATGTTTGATATCTGCTAACGCGTACGATGCCTGCGTCAAGGAGTTCTTTGACTTGGGTTCTACACGCGTTAGTTTGTTCTGGCCCCATTACTCTGCGCTTTTGTACGACTGGCGTAACAGCCGGGTCGCACTTGAGCTTATGCTCTGCCTTACTTCGGGGTACGCCAGTCATGTCAGCTGGTGTCCACGCGAAGATGTCAGCGTTTTTCTGTAGTAAGCGTTTGAGTAAGGTGCGCGTGGGATCAACGACTGTTGGGCCAATGGTAACGGTCTGGTCAGGGTATTTGCCATTGAAGGCCCATTTTTCCGGTTCGGTGATGGTTGGTTTAGCCATCTTTGGTTTGGGTTTAGATGAGACAGATGCGATGCATACCTGAGGAATGCCGGTGATCATCGCTACACCCTCAGCTGTTGGCCATCCCATCATGCCGTGGACTGAAGATACCACGGCGTTGAATCTTGCCATCCCGTCTCTTCCGAAGAGAATGTCGTATGTGTGGTGTGGCTTCCTCATCACGACAAAATCCACATCTTCTGTGCGTGAGTGATTCCCGTCCGTAAGAGTGACGGGGAAAGATAGGATACCCAGGGGGGTGTTTGTGCTGCCGTCGAACCCTTCCATCGAGGCGTAGACCGTTTCCAGGCGTTCCTTGTCTTCGTCATCTAGCTTGTCGAAGAACTGCCTGTACATCACCGTTGACGAGGCGCCGTTGTCAGCAAGAGTGCGAGAAGTGATGTAGTGCCCCAGCTGGCTTTTGATGACGATAGGGCCTTCTTTGCTGGGTCCTCCTGGCACTTGCGGGAAGCGCACTTCAGCTTCCTTCCACGCGCATGGTTCTGTCGATCGCCTTTTTCTTCCTCTGATGTTGCCATGAACCATGTTGATGCTGATGTCAACGGGCTTTCGTCCGTTGCCTCTGTACCGGTTATCATTCCTTCCTCCCTTCTTGATTGATGCCACAAGGTGTGCAAGTCTTCCATCCTTGACGAATGTTTCAACAATATCCTTCAAGGATGTACACTCCTCCGTACTATGACCCTTTGTCCCGTGGAAGTCACAGGATTTTCTTTGATCCGCATTAGGTCGCTGCCGGATCATTAGAGCTTTTGGCCATGGTAGTTTTTCGGTGGCAAATATCTCCGTGAAGCTTTTGGTGAGTGGCGTCCACCGGTGTTTTCGGCTTGAAGGGTGTGTGTTATCCCTTCCGCCAACAAGAGGGCGAGAGCTGGATGAGGTGTCAAAGTTTACCCTTGACTGCCAAATACCTAGCTTCCTCTTTTTGTTCTGCCGGGCGATCCGAACATTGTTTTCTCTGGTCCTCTGCGTGTAGAGGTGTGTACTCTGGGGAAGATCCCTACCCAGTTGCTTCTCTGTCTCGGCAAAGCGCTTGGCCGCCGTCATGATGGCATCCCATGTGGATGGCATGCCGTCCTTACCCGTCAATGTGCGGATAAGCTCTGGGTATTCGGCGCCCTGGATGAAAGCGGCGCGAACAAGATCTTCACTTATGTTGCCCAGACTCAGCTTTTTGGAGTTGAAACGAGTGATGAAGTCTAGTAAAGATTCATCCTCCTCTCTAACGCAGTTGAGGATCGTCCACTGTTCTTCAGTATATTTCCTCTGTTGGCTGAAGTGTTGGCTGAACTTGTTCTGAAAGTCCGCCCAATCATAGATATGGTGGACCGGTAAACGATCGAACCATGCCCTGGCCGCTCCAACCAGAGTCATCTGGAACATATAACACCACGTGGGTTCCGTCCAGTTACTGACGGTTGCCCCCGCAATGAATCTGTTCAAGTGGTCGTCTGGGTCGGATAGACCATCATAAGTGCCGATGTTGGACATTTGTTTGGCACTTCTCGGGGCGATTGCTTCCGCAATGTCCCTTGCAAACTTGGACTTTCCTGCATTTGCAGCAGTTGGTCTAAAGATTTTAGAGAAGTCACGTGGGTTTCTCCCCGCGTTCATTGGTTTAAAGGTTTCTCCAAAATTCCTTGTCGGTTGGAAGTCCGTTTCCTTACGCTTCCCTTTTGCCTTATGGCGAGGGTTTGCGTCGGTATCGGATTCTTCCCGCTCATCGTCCGAGTACTCGCACTCACTGTTCATGTTGAGATGTTGGCGAGTACTGCCGAATTCGTCAGCCTGTTGAAGTGAACGCAAGCGTTCATCCAACTCAGCTTGGAACTCTTTCTGACGTGCTTCGGTCCACGCCTTAACTTGATCGAGTGTTTGGCGAGGGACCCTCGTCCGTTTCTCCAACTGGGCATCAGTGAACCCCAGTGAAATATTGTTTACTGCACTTGTCCCGGCTTGGGTAACCGGGGTAGTGTTCGTAAAATTTGTATAACCGCCGGTGTTCCCCCCAGTTGCTGGGGTTGTGGTTACCGGGGTTTCTTGGTCACTTACTGGCTTTGGGACCGGAGTAACGTTAACCATTTCTTCAGAAATTTTGAAAAAACTAAGAATTAGTTCTAGCTTTTATGCACGGATGGCGCCAATGAAGAAACACTAATCGACCCCGGGCAGATTACGGATAATCTGGGGGTTAAATAGATGTTTCCCACGAGGATGAGGTCCAGCAAAGAAAGTTGTTCTTCAGGTGACCTTCAAAACAGACACCGTAAGCTCGTCACTGAGAGGGGGGGGGGGGTTCCTCCTTGTGACCACCCTCCGGCGTGAGAATTAGACTAGATTGCTCTGAATATAAGTGTATATTAAGAGATTGCTAGAGAAGATAAGATAATGAGATATCAGATAATGTCCTTACCATTCCAAGGTGTTGGAGTATTTATAACCGAAGGTAGGTTTCCAAGAAGGTACAGCCGGCTGAATAGTATTCCTGTTCTACCAACAGTGGGTTACGCACAAGCCATGCTGGTTGGTGGATAGGCTGCGGCCGATAGTGACAAGGCCGGCTGTATACTGTTCCTTTACTGCCGGCTATGCACTGTTCCACCAACTGTAGGCTACGCACGTCCCACAGTGAGGGTTGGTGAGTAGGCAGCGGCTAATAGTGACAAACAGTACTAGAGGGTGCTCCTCCTCATACTGTTGTCGGTGAGCTGTCACCCTGTGATTGGTTCATGGGCTGTTTTGGTCAGATCGTCTATTTTGCCCATACCTTGGCAGGTATAGTACAAAAGATCTTCCAAAAGCATACGGACTGGCTAATTTGGGCGGGAGTATTCCCGCCTTGCTCATTCCTTCAGGTGACATTACTGAAGTATCAAGAGTTAGTGCCTTGTGCGTGTAGCCTTGCTATTAGTGCGGGTAGCCTTCCCTGATGGCTTGTATCCGCAGCTGCGGGAACAAGCGGGGTACTTCACCATTGGGAGGCTTTCCCTGCGGGAACAGCTGGCGTACTGCGCGTAAGGTCTTCATCTCTGAGCATGGTGGGTCCTGCGGAAGCAGTTGGTCCTTGCGCAGACGTCCCTCTTCAAGGTGAGTCTTGCGGGTCCAACTGGGCTCTGCTGGGACCTACCTCTTCACCTTGTATATATATCTCTTATTTAATTGTCTTCATGGATGTTATATATCTTTCAATGAAAGAATAAAAGCTAAAGAACTTATTTGACACTTTACACAATATCCAGTGGTGGATCTAGAATTATTAATCGGATGTAGAATTATTAATCAGTGGGTTAGAACGGGTAGTGTCAGAGCGGTCAGGTAAAAAAAAATTGACATTAAGTTGTTGCAAAAAAGCCACCCTTAATATTAAAAGAATGCACACATGCTATTATACTCGATTTTTTTTAAAAAAAAGTGTGATACACTAATTGGTGCTTAGCTTAAACCCTCAATCAAACTAAATAGTCATTAAAAAATAGCCGATACTACATTGCATATTTAGAACATATTTGGGATTGAGTTTGTAATTATAAAAAAATATTGGCTTTTTTGAAAAGCGATAATTAAAAATGTGTTTACAATCACGAATATCTTTTTTATTTTAGTTTTTTACAAGAGTTAAAAATCTGTTTATTATGAGCTAAATCACGGCAACCAACAAGTCAATAAACTGTTTAAAAACTCAATCTCAAAATGATCTTACAAAACCTTCAATCAAAAATTAGGAAGGAGTTGGTGTTTAGCTCAAACCCTCAATCAAATTAAAATAAAACCACCCATTACCAATATTTTGCCAAGATCGGACTTTGAGAAACATATATAAGTCAACAGGGACTCTGAATTGGGCTTGGAAGAAATATCATAGCCTAGGCCCTGAACTTCAAGTAAATCTGTCACTGCTAGTACCCATTAATGATGCATAAATTGTCTCTCCCACATAAACCATTATTGATGGTTCCGGGTTCGGGTTTTTTGTGCACCTCTACCTAGAAGAGGTGCAAAAATTGGTTAACCGGTTAACCATTAACCAGTTAACATGCTAATCATTTTTTTTTGCGGGAATTAACCGGTTATACCGGCTTTTCGGGTCGGTTACTAACCGGTTTTGACCGGTTAAACCCGAACCGGTTAATAACCGCCGGCTTTGAAATCAATAATATAAACCGGTTACTAACCGACGGTTAGAATCGGTTAGTAACTAGTTAGGATTGGACCAATTAGAATTTCGGGTACAAACTGGTTAAAAACCGTTTAACCGGGTAATGTGTGCACCTCTACCACCTAGCATGGGCCCATGTGATGTTCTTTCAACAATAGCGTTTAGATAATCTCCAATAAGGTATTTTTATGAAGTGTTAATGGGTGTTTGTCCACGTCACTCATTTTTTCTTATTGTGGATGTAGTTTTTATCAAGCATTTTTTAGTGGAGTTTTTCAAAAAAAAAAAAAACTATCATAAACAATACATTTTTGCATGTGGTGGGCCTAGATGGGGAAGTTGGGTCTTGAATTAAAAATTATAAGGTAGAAGGTGGTGATGATGTGACAATGTTTTTTTATTTTGTGTTTTTAGGATTCCGTATTGTGTAGGTTTTGGGCATTTTTAAAGGATGGTGTTTTTATGATGTGCCGGGTGATTAGGCATATTTTTTAGTGTTTTTTGAATTCCTTATTGTGAATGCTCTTAGATACTAAAAATGAGTTTTGGGTCCAACACCAGTACTGTTTCTCTATAAATAGTGATCGATTTTGGTGTTTTAAGGGCTACAAGAAGCCTGGTTTGCTCTTTAAACCGCATAGTTAAGACATCCAGATCGGATTTGAAGTAGATGAAAAAGAAGTCCGTTGGCAAAAATTGAACAAAAACATTGGAGTCGGACTTAATACGTATAAAAATAATGATATACCAAATATTAGCTATTAAATAATAACATAAAAATATAGTAAATAATATACGTAATCCTAACAAGAAAATAAGAATAATGGGTCCAGAAAAGAGTGGTAACATTAAGGAAGCTGCACGAGATTGAACCATTGTGTGGCTAGAAATAGAAGGAATGCTCACTACATCTCAGCGCGAGCTAACGTGACGTCTTCTCCACACGCAAAACATCGATACACCTAGGAATGCTCTATGTGAGCAACAATTTAACGCCAAGTTACTCACGGGGACAACCAAAAAGAATATATTTACTCACTTATAATGTAACTTGAGCTATATTAGTGCACTAACCACAATGCTATTAACCGATTGACCATCCCCCATCCCCGTGCATGCACCTCCACTAGTTTCAATAGGTTATAGGTTGGTTGGTTGAGTTTTCATTGATAAATTTTAAAGAAATTATTATCTAACTATTGAAAGTAAAAAAAAACAAGAATTTTAGTTTTTTTTTTATTTTTTATTTTTATGTATAAAAGATACTTCATAACTTTGGTAAAGATCCATTTCTTCCTAAAACATCTTATGCTAATATTATCCGAGGTATATGCATATACATATCGATGAGGGATCGATGACTAATTGCAGATTTGTAGGGTAATTAAAAGCTAGACCTCGATATCAGACCTCTTTCACAAGTTTTTCATAACTTTACAGATACGACACAAGCCAGAGAAGACAAAGTGTAATTTAATCATCTCTCTATAGCTATGGCGGCGATCAAGAACTCAACCGGGCAGATTGATGTAGCAACTATCCACAAATCAAATATCCATTTGTTATGTTAGGGACCTATATTTGTAACTAGTTTTTATTCCCCGTATTAAAGGAGTTGTTTTTATATTATTTGTTTCTGATATTTATTTATTTTTTGAACATTTATTTTTTTATTGTATGAAAGTTAATAATATACTTATGGTTTGATGATAAATTGTTATACAAATAAATGAGATGCTATAACCCGGTTTAAAAGCTATATGTGTTTGATGAGACCCAAGACCCGTTTATTTTTTTTACTTTAAAATTGGTTTTTTAATTATAAATAATATATATATTTTTAAATAAATTAGATATTAATTTTTAGCAAATCTCTACTTTATAGGATTTTTAATTTAATGAGATGTTATAACCCGTTTAAGAAATATATGGGTTTGATAAGATCCATACTCGTGAATTCGGGTCAAATGCATGAGAAGTCTATATTTAAAAATTAAGCAAATTTGGTGACTCCAAAAAAGGGTGGAAGCGACCATACTGCGACACGTAAGATTGTTATGTTTTCGTTTATATATATTATAGATAGATTATAGATTTAATATTCAAGAAGTTTTTCAATACTTTCAAAGAATGTTGTTGTAAATCACGATGGCCAAGATCCTAATATTGATTAGTAGTACTTTTAGTAAAGATACTTTTTAAGAAGTTCTTTGTTCAAAAATTCGATTGATTGGATAATAAAAATAGAAGTACACCGATGCAATAAACTAAAACAATAAGTGTGTAAAGTGAAACAAAATAAGTTTGATTTACATTTGAAATAAGGTTACCGAATGGTTAGCCGATATTTCCGGCAGATCACCGCCATCCCATCTTATATAAACCCCTTCATCCTCTCTCAAGTTTCTCATTCACAATTCACACAACCTTAAAGCACCATGTCGTCGTCGCAAAAGACCATCGTATTAAAGAGTTCTGACGGCGAAACCTTCGAGGTTGAAGAAGCGGTGGCGTTGGAATCACAAACAATCAAACACATGATCGAAGATGACTGTACCGGCTCTGGCATCCCACTCCCTAACGTCGTCGCAAAAGACCATCGTATTAAAGAGTTCTGACGGCGAAACCTTTGAGGTTGAAGAAGCGGTGGCGTTGGAATCATAAACAATCAAACACATGATCGAAGATGACTGTACCGGCTCTGGCATCCCACTCCCTAACGTCACCAGCAAGATCTTGGCAATGGTTATCGAGTACTGTAAAAAGCATTTGGAACCATATACCAACGAAAACGATCTGAAATCGTTTGATTTAGAATATGTTAAAGTGGATACATACACTCTTTTTGATCTAATAGTGGCAGCAAACTATCTCGAAGTCAAAGGCTTACTCGACCTGATGTGTCAGACGGCGGCTGAGATGATGAAGGGCAAAATTCCTGAAGAGAATCGCAAGATTTTCAACATCAAGAATGACTTTAACTCCCAGGAAGAAGCAGAACTTCGAAAGGAAACTACAAGGGCTTGGTCAAAGGGTTCTAGAAGAAGTCAATAGTGATACGCTATCGCCATTGAACCAACATCATCGCGTATCGTGATGACGTGGCATACGCGATGACGTGGTCTGACAGTTTGTGACACGTGTGCCACGTGGCAACCGGTGGCACTATGTGTTACCACGTGGCAGTCGGATCGCTACGTGTCGCCACGCGGCACAACGTATGCCACATGTCGCCACGTGGCAGGTCTACATGGTGACTGTCCAAGCCTACGTCGCGATACGCGACGGGCTTGCCAAAGAGGCCGTCGTGTACCGCGATGGGCTCCAAATTTTGCCTATAAGTAGAAGGCTAGGGGTTCATGCCTTCCTCACACCAAACTCAGTATATCACTCTCTCTCTAACATCTCTCTAAACTATACAAACCATACCCTCGATCGGTCTCGAAGTTCGTGCCATAATTTCTTGATTTCCGTGTTCGTTTCCTCGAAGTTCGTGCCACTCTCCACCGACTAATCGACCAAGAAGGTGTTTGATATATCTCGATGTTAAGATGGTGAATCTCGTAAGGCGTGTAAACAAGTGGTGAAGTTTTGGAGTTTGTCGTTTGGCGTGACGAGGAAAGGAAAACAAGAAGAAGGGTTGAACGAGAAGGAAAGGAAAGTGAAGCGGCGTTGGAGTGCTGCTCAAATTATTAGGGTTTTCATAAGCCAACAAAGGTAGGCGTATGTATAACGCCAATGAAAATAATAATAAAATATTATAAAGGCTTAAACCTTAAGTCGAGGTTATACTCGATACCTCGATAAAAGAAAAGTAAACATAACAAAGAAAAGAACAAAAGATACGATTATGAATATTGATATATATATACATATATATATATATATTCTTTGTTATGAAAATATTATTTAAGTAATAATAACTATTCTTAAATAATAAAGAAAAGAATACGTTTCTTAGAGAAGAAGAAACGTCGGGTTTATGTAATTAAACTAAAGGTTTATAAATTACTTTTAAACTAAAGGTTTTAAATTAAAAGAGATTTTGAACTAAAGGTTCATCGAGGTAAAATTTATAAAATAAGACTAAAGGTCTTAAGCCGGATTGTACATCCGACTAACAATTGGTTATACTCGTACTATAGGTGCGAGATAGCAACGGGAAAGACCCTCGAACGGTGATTGAAGCCGATCCAATCAAAAGGTGAATACTTCCCACTTTTACAAACTTGTTTTTCAAATGAGTTAAACGTGTTATATGAAAAACTTTACATGAGACTAAGTGTCTCTAAAACATTTATAAACAAGGGTATAAATACTGGCCTCAGGCTATAGTGTACGTTTGTCTGGATCCTTTCATATGTGGTGGGCACACCACACCTGGTCACAATTACCCTCGCCTACGGGGAGTATGACCTTATGTATACGTATAAGCACTCAACTAGTCGAACGCTGCGGTGTTTCGCTGGGGGAACCGAGTATAGAGACTTGAGTTTATAAATTGTATGTTTTAACTTGATTATTCCTAAGCCATGTTAGGTCGGGACCTACGTAGTCCCGAGGGATAATTAAGTAAAGAAAAATATTTTAGCGTCAGCACATTCACTAGCATTCGTTGCTGACGTATTTTCTTACATTTTGCAGGTGACCAAAGTTAGCGCTTGGAGGAACGAAGTGCTCAAAAGATATCCGATGGCTCGGATCTATTTTTGTATAAACTTAAAATATTAAAATGATGGTTTGTAATTAAAAACAATTAATGCTTTTGTTATAACTTAAAACGGGTATTTTATAATCCCGTCTTTTGTAATATTACACTTTAAACCCACAATTATATAAAGTCTTCCGTTATTAAACGTAGCTCCGATTTATTTACAATTGTGGTACCAACATATGTGTCATATGCCTAAGCCGTGATTTAGGGTGTGACAAAGTACTTGTACTCCGAGGCTAACCCGTATAAACCAATTATCTAAGCATGTGCCAAACTAGTTGAGGGGTTGTCATGGGTTAATTGGTTTACTCAGTTTCCATGTAAACCTAAGTTGATAACCTATTTAAACTATAATCTATATGATCTTTTAACCAACAATCACATTGTAACTAACAATATAAAAGACGATAGGGATAAAGGGTTATATCTTAAAAAAATATATAAACGAAAGCTCTTAAATTCTTTTAAGCAACCAGATTATTTTATTCTTAAATAAAGGCTTCTAATGCATTTGACCCGAATTCATGGATATGGGTCTTACCTAACCCAGATAGCCTTTAAACGGGTTATAACATCTCATTATATTAAAAATTAATCTTATCAAATATTTAATATGAAAATCCTATTAAATAGGGATATACTAAAAATTAATATCAATTTTTTATTAAATTATTTATAATTAAGTCACAATTCTATATTAAAAAAATTTAAGCGGGTCATGAGTCTCACCAATTTTAGATAGCTTTTAAACCGGGTTATAGTATCACATTTATTTGTGAAACATTTTCATTATCAATCCCTAAGTATATTATAAACTTCTTTATAATAAGTAAAATTAATATCCAACAAAATATATAAATATTAATAACAAATAATATAAAATAACCCTGTAATAGAAGGGATAAAAACTAATTAGATAATATATTTGTTATTTGAACGACGATTTCAAGGCTTGAATTCCTATCCTTTTGGTGAGGGATAATACTCCTTGCTATTGCTTTATAGTCGCTGGGACACCCGTTTAAGGGCATTAATGTAGAATTTAGCTACTCCAGAGATCTACTTTTTTTATTTTAAAATTATATATTTAAGAACAATTTTTAATATCTTTGATAGATCATCATGTAAAAGTGAAAGGAAAGGAAAGGATGGCTTTAAAAAAATTGATTTATTGAATAATGGCTTGCAAATCGTAACAACCGAAACAAGTAAAAAAAAACTACAGTGACTACGGTGCAACAAATTAATAATATAAGAGGGTAAAGTGAAAAAGAGTATTTGATTTACACCGCCATCCCAACCTATATAAACCCATTCCACCCCTCTCTCGTTCTCATTCACAATTTCACAATTCATTCACAACCCTAAAAGTGTTACACAACAAAGGATGTCATCGCAAAAGACCATCGTGTTGAAGAGTTCGGACGGAGAAACCTTCGAGGTTGAAGAAGCGGTGGCGTTGCAATCGTAAACTATCAAACACATGATCAAAGATGACTGTGCCGGTTCCGTAATTCCTCTCCCTAATGTCACCAGCAAGATCTTGTCCAAGGTTATCGAGTATTGTTAAAAGCACATGGACCCTTCGACCACCGACGACGACGAGGATTTAAAATCGTTTGATTCAGTATTTGTTAGAGTGGATCAAGACACTCTTTTTGACCTAATTCTGGCTGCAAATTATCTCGACATCAAAGGCTTACTCGACCTGACCTGTAAAACAGTGGGTGAGATGATCAGCGACGCCAAGACTGTCGAAAAGATTCGTGAGAAATTTAACATCATGAATGATTACACACCCGAGGAAGAAGCTGCGGCTCGCCAGGAGCATGCATGGGCATTTGAGTCATAAAGATCCTGATTATTGTTAGTAGTCATATATGTTTAATTGTTATTGGGGTTATTCGGATATATATTGGTACTTATTAGGTTGAATTGTTTCTTTTGTGTCACCTCTTATTAAGTGAATGCTATGAGTTTATTCTATGATCCAAATATAGTCGTAATTACAATTTTTCTTCTTGGTTTGAAGAAATTAATTGACAATATAGAAATTTATAATAATCAAAACTGAACTGATAATAATTAGATACGTCGGCAATTAGAGGTTGGTATTGACGGAAACCCTAATTCCAAAATATCACATATATCAATTTGATATGGTAAATAATTGCTAGCTTATACCTTTTATTGTTTTTCTTTATCTCCTTTTCTTTAATATCTCTAATTCAATTGTAAATTTGTAATTGTATTCTTGGATGTATATGTTTTGATATATTAAGTTATTTGATTCTTTAAACTATGGCCCATTGTTATAAAATAATTAATGGATCTATTGACTCATGTGTTGTTCTTTCAATGAATTAGGCGTAGATCAACAACACAAAAAATCACAATTTTTCAGCCGACGGTATTGCTAAAAAATGTGAATCCAGTGTTTTGGGCCTTGTTTACTCTTTGAACTCTTATTTCGGCTTTTAGACTAGTCCCACATACGTTACCAATCAGACTCCTCAACAACCAGATTGCTTGTTTCATGGATTGACATCAGATATTACTATTGTTTACTATGAATTTCAGATTTCATTGAGATCAGGACAGGACAAAGGCCCTTGAAGTCTTGTAGGTGGGGTACAATATTTACCCTAGAGACTGCATAACTTAGGGAAGACTATGTCAGTCAAAAGATTAAAAGGTGTGCTCCTTCTACAAATCAGTTTAATGGTGCACAATATTTCTACAATTTAGCCAATCAGGTGTGCTATCGTCTGTTTTGCTTATGTTGATTTAAGTTTAGTTTGCTTGTATGCTCTTTCATAATTTCTTGACATGTTTCAGTCACTGTATTTATTCTATGCAACAATGTAAAATAGAGAATATTAGATTTATATATATGATTAGATTGAATGTATCTATTACAATATAAATACTTAGAGCGCGTTCGTTTCACGGAATAGAATGGAATTTGAATTGGAATTTGCATAGGAATTAGAATTGGAATTTAAACATTCCCATAGGAATGGAATATGCTGGAATTGGAATCCCAATTCCATCTAACGTGTTTGGTTGGCCAATGAGTTGGAGGCAATCACTTTGACCCTCTCTACCGACGACCCACAACGTTTTTGGACTATCCGGCCCGCTGGTGATCCGAACCGCTTCCACCCGACCCGACCCGGTTTCGTTTTTTTTTTGTTTCGTTATATTTTCCATTTTCATTTTGGTTCTTTTTTTTTGCTTCAGTTGGTTAGTTTATTGGGTTTGTTCCGGCTCGGTTTTGATTTTTTTGGTTCGTTTAGTTTGGTTTTTCGTTTTCTGTTTTCTTCGAGTTCCTTTTTTTTCTTTTTTTTGTTCAGTTTTTTGAGATTTCGGCCCGTTTCGGTTTTTTGGTTCGTTTAAGTTGTTTTTTTCTATTTCTGTTTGGTTCAAGTTCTTTTTTTTTTGCTTATTTTGTTCAATTTTTTCGTTTTGTGTTTGCTCAGTTTCTTGGGTTTCGGCTCGTTTCGGTTTTTTTGGTTCGGTTATGTTGTTTTTTTTTGTTTCTGTTAAGTTCAAGTTCGTTTTTTTTTGCTTATTTTGTTCAATTTTTGGGTTTCGGCCCATTTCGTGTTTCTGGTTCGTTTTTTTTCAGTTTCTGTTTGGTTCAAGTTCGTTTTTTTTTGCTTATTTTGTTCATTTTTTTGGTTTCGGCCCGTTTTGGTTTTTTTGATTCGTTTATGTTGTTTTTTCGGTTTCTGTTTGGTTCAAGTTCGTTTTTTTGCTTATTTTGTTAAGTTTTTTTGGTTTCGGCCCGTTTCGGTTTTTTTGGTTCGTTTATGTCGTTTTTTTTGTTTCATTTCCGTTCGGGTTTAGTTTTTTGTTTCGTTTTGTTCGTTTCCCTTTTTTGGTTTCATTTTAGTCGGTTTACTCGGTTCGGTTTAACTTTTATTTTGGTTAGTTTTATTTGTTCGGTTTATGTTTTTTTTCTGTTTCATTTTGGTTAGTTCGGTTTCGTTTCATTTCGGTTTCTATTATTTGTTTCGTTTTGGTCCATAAAATGGCCGGGGCGTCGGCGGACTGGGTTGGGTTGAGCCGAACTGATCCTGGCGTCAAACCGAACACAAACTGACGCGGGGCGCAGAACCGAATGCGAGCTGACCCGGGGCGTTGACCCAAACGCGACTCGGCCCGGAGCACTGAGCTGAAAGCGCTAAGACTCGGAGCGTCGACCTGAATGTGAACACACCCGAACGCGACCATGTTAGTCGCCCAATTGAAAATTCCATCAAATTTACTTGAATTCCTTCACATGATGGAAGGATTTAGAATCCCTTTGTTTAAAGGAATTTGAAGGAATTGAATTCCAATTCCAATTCCAATTCCAATTCCATTCCTTGTCAACCGAACACACCAAAATGGAAATAAGATTCCAATTCCAACGAAACGAACACGCCATGTCATGAGATTTTAATTCCAATTCCTTTGAATTCTCACGAATTCTGTGAAACGAACGCGCCCTAATAAATGCAATGATTCGGATATGTTTAGAATACAAAGAAAAAAAAACTTATGTTATGACATTGAAATGCCCGTCCACCGGACGGGTATAAAACTAGTTACTATGGTTTACGATGCGAGTATGCGACACCTTTTCTCGACGCGTAGATATTCGTGGCAGGCAATGCTATGATTAGAGGTGCACAAATTGGGTATTAGAAAAACCTAGGTTCGGGTATAGAATCGGGTTCGGGTATTGAAAAATCGGGTATTAGCAAATCCGGGTCGGGTTTGGGTCCATGTATTGCCTCTAAAAACCATACCCTATGTATCGGGTTCGGGTATTGAAAAATCGGGTATTAGCAAATCCGGTTCGGGTTTGGGTCCAGGTATTGCCTCTAAAAACCATACCCTTTGTATCGGGTTCGGGTCGGGTATAGAACCGGGCATTTGAATACTCTATTTCCGAGTATTAAAAAACCATATTTTTGGGGTTTTTTTGGGTTTTTTCCGGGTATAGATTGGAATTGTTTAGGGGTTCACATTTTATATTTTTCGGGTATTTTCTAGTTATTTTTCAGGTAATTTCGGGTATAGATCGGGTATTTGAAAAACCCGGTGTCGGGTATTGGAAAAACCCGGTTCCGGGTATGGAATCGTTTCGAGTTTTCGGGTATTACCGGGTGCAAATCGGGTCCGGTTCGGGTACGGGTTTTTGTACTAAAATGCATACTCTATCCGTACCCCACACATAGGGTCGTGTACGGGCTCGAGTATTAAAAACCTAGGGATAAAAAAACCGGTTCCGGGTTCAGGTTTTTTGTGCACCTCTAACTATGATATTAACATGTGCATTTTTATACCTTTTATTGCATATCAATTCTCAGTTATATCATATATGCACTTTATACGCTTGTAAAATACATTGTTTTTACTATCTCGGGGCTAAGAAATAAAAAGAAAAGGAAACAAAGCTTCAATAAAATCTTGTTAGAATAGTAACCAAGTTTCAAAAGTGTTTCAATTAGATCACTCAACTTTAAAAAGTGTTCCAATTAGGTCACTCAACTTTCATATTTTATTAAATTAAAGGTTTTAACATGTTTTTTTTAACGTTTTTATTTTTTGTTTCACATAAGAAATGTTTTTATCTTTTTTTTATGTTAACGTTGAGTGGCGACGTGAATTTTATATTTTATTTTTGAATTTTATTATAATTAACGTTTTTTAATTTTTTAAAAATATAACTACATATATTGGAAATTCCGACCCCCACATCTTATCCTCCATTTCTTTCTTGACAAACAAAAAAATAGGTGAGACTCGATTTGAAGATTTAGTGACCCGATTTAAGAAAATTATGCATTAGTGACCAAATTGGAACACTTTTGAATGTTGGTTACTATTATATGAGATATTCCCATCTTGTTAATAATTGTTGGAAGAATAAAACATGTTAATTTGGGGTGTGGACTTTAGAATAAGTATAGTTGGATTGGATTTATGAGTTGGGCTGAAGTAAAATTTTGTCAGTATTGCCAAAGAGGGTAGTACACGAGACGGAGGAAAAACTAAGGATGGGTCGAACCACTGAATCAGATCATAAATTCGGTCATGGAGACTACTATACAATACTTTATGACCCTAAGAAAGAATCAAATCAATAATTTAAATCCTATAGTTATAATAAGCAATTATAAATAACTTTTTGAAAGAGTAAAGTAGTCCCTTTAAAAACTAGATTTAACCAATCAATTAAACAAGCATTCAATCGCAAGGTATGTTGATTTAAAATTTAAAACAAGAACACTTAATTTGAAAGAGTAATACACAAACTTATTTAAATGTTTCAGTTATTAACTAATTAACTCAATGGACCCCCATGCAACAAGTTAAAACTATAAAGGTCAAACTAAAAATAATAATTTGATTTACACTTGAATTAGGATACCGAATGGTTAGCCGATATATTCGGTAAAGCACCGCCATCCCAACCTATATAAACCCCTTCTATCCCTCTCTCGTTTCTCATTCACAATTCACAACCCTAAGTGCTAACAACAAAAGATGTCATCGCAAAAGACCATCGTGTTGAGGAGTTCGGACGGAGAAACCTTCGAGGTTGAAGAAGTGGTGGCGTTGCAATCACAAACAATCAAGCACATGATCGAAGATGACTGTGCTGGCTCTGGCATCCCACTCCCTAACGTCACCAGCAAGATCTTGTCCAAGGTTATCGAGTACTGTAAGAAGCATCATGTACTGGAAGTACCAATGGAGAACAACAACGAAGAGGATCTGAAATCGTTTGATTCTGAATTTGTTAAATCAGTTGATCAAGACACTCTTTTTGATCTGATTCTGGCTGCAAACTATCTCGACATCAATGGCTTACTCGACCTGACCTGTCAATCGGTGGCTGACATGATGAAGGGCAGAAGTCCTGAAGAGGTTCGCAAGATTTTCAACATCAAGAATGACTTCACCCCTGAGGAAGAAGCAGAACTTCGAAAGGAGAATGCATGGGCATTTGAGTAAAGATTATTATTATTATTAGTTGATTATTATTCGTTATTAGTTGTAATGTTTACTTGGCATTGGTGTTTTGGTTTATGCAAATTGGCTACTTATTTGGAGATTAGTTTGATTTGATATTGATATATTTTCTTACTTTATTATTTGTATAACCACTATAATATTATGGTGATAGTATGATCAGTCTATATATTCTCGATCCAAATATAGTGGTATATTGCATTTTTTTGAAGAAATCTGTACACAAAATAGGGATTTAAATAAATTCATTAATAATCAAAATCCAACATCCAATGATGCCACGTATACCCTAATTACATTTCTTTAACGTCATATGGTCTGGTTCTATAGCGGCTAATCGAATTATGCCATGCATGCGCTAGAGTCTAGACAGTATCTTTATTTGTTTTACTAAATTCCTAGATATCTGTTTGTATCTTTTATTGTTCATCTTTATCTCGTTTCCTTAAATATCTCTTGTTTAAAATTTAAATGTATTGTTGAAAGTGTATTTTTTATGAAAGATATACAAATTATTTGATACTTACACTACGACCCATTGTTTTCCAATTATGGATCATTGAGTTCTTTAGATGAATTGGGATTAGATAAACAATTCACTAAAAGTCAGAATTTTGGGTCCAACCGTGTTTATTGAAATAGTGATTTTGGTGTTTTTGCCCTAGCAGAGAACGGTTTAAGAGGCATGATTTAAAATTCATATTTCTATATCTATACTATATATAAAACATGAGTAATGGACTTCTTAAATTTTAAGAGGTATCAAACTTGTTGCTTTAAGTACAAACCACAATGCATATAATTAAGATATTTTAGAGGCAATTTTGTCTTTTGACAATTTTGTTTTTTAGCAAAAATAATATACGATTGATTTTAATTTATTCAATAATAATTACAAATTTGGTCCTTACACTTTACTTACATTTTGTTAATTTATAGAATAGTTATATATATACCTCTTATTTTAAACTAACGACCCTCGTGACGTTTAAACGTTTATAACTTTTTCACACGTTAATATTATTTAAAAAACATTATACCATAAAAACGAGTATTTTTTCCTCTATATTTTGAGTATGGTATTGCTATATTTTTTTTTCATTTTAAAAACTTAATGTGTTACGTGATTATCATTAGGAATTGGAAAAACGGGCAGGGCGGGTTCGTCGTTCGGGTCATGAGTCTAAAAGGTTAAGGTCGGAATGGGTCGATACACAAAAGGTTAATTTGGTTTGGCTCGGGACGGGTTCGGGTCGAAAGGGGTTAAATCAGTACGGATTTCGGGTTATAACATTGTCAGGCGGAACGGTGGCTGGTTAAGACTCATTCAATGTAGTGTTACGTGTGCACCGACACCTGATTGCGCGCGTACAGCCGTTTGACGTGCTTAATGACACAGTACACTAGTTGACCTTCCAATGCCGCATTACGAGCATATTATCGTCGGGTTACGCGTATACTGTTGTGAAGTCACGCACTTACTGAAACGGTAACACGGTTATGTGTTCGATGTCATGTTTGCGTACATACCCCGCTGTATCGTGCGGGCATCATGCTAGTTATATATAAAGAATGAGTGATGAACAAAGTTAAGAGCATCATTTTAATAGTTTTATCTCATAAAGCATGTAGTACAACTTTAAATAGGGGTATTATAGTCTTTGCAAACATAACATACGTTAAACAATTTAGTTTTCAAAAGATACTTACAATAAATAGTCTTTTAACTTTAATCAATTTGTGTAAACTTATTGTAATGTTACAAATTTACCCCTTCTTCTAAACCAACTTCCCCCACGATTTTTTAACGGCAACAACTTTTTCACACAGTAATATTTTTTATAAAAAATATACCATAAAAACGAACATTTTATTCTCTTTAATTTGAGTTTGATATTGTTGTACTTTTTTATTTTAAAATGTTAACATATTATGTGATACCGGTAATGACCAACAATAGATCGGGTCATGTGAGCTCGGATCATGTATCGGACCGGATTAGAGTCTGAACGAGCCGATACAAAAAAAAAATTAATTTGGTTCGGGTCGATACATGTTTCAGGTTGAAAGTGGTCAACTCATAACCAATTCGGATTTGAACAATGTCATGTTGGAACGTGATTCAGCTTAAAATAGGTTGGTTTAAGAATGATTTAATTGAAATTTTTGTATATTTCAATTTTGCTTCTTGATTTTCGGCACTGGTTACGTGCATTCAGGCATTAGTTACGCGGATGACATTGTTTACACGTGCCACGACCGATCAATGCGTGTATTGTGCCACATAACGAGCGTAAGGCAACCGGTTAAGCGTTCGATTGTGTTTGTGCACGCACCCCGCTGCATCGTGCGAGCACCCGTTTAGTTCTATTTAACACGTAAGTTTTTAGATAGGAAATGTAATTTTTATTATAACTTTAAGTTCAGCTTTTAATGTTTCTTCTCTCTCTTTTTTTAACAACCTACAAACTGAGAATTATCTAGAGACTCCATATGGGGTGACCCAATGATAGAGTCAGCTAGCCCAACCTAGCCATACGAAGTTCTTAAGCGCTTTCAAGTGATCTTCAGTTCTGGGGAAAACCCACCCGCCCGAAAGCCCACTTATGAAAAAACCTGGACACCCTCAGGATCGTACCGGAGATTACAAGGATCCCGATCTTTCTTCATAGAGCCACCCATGCACTCTCCAAAGTGTTGTATGCGGGGATCGATCTAAACTGGGTCTCCATTAAAGAACCTAGGCTTCCCATGGTCGTACGGGTCTTCATAAATCCACCCACGCCCTCCTCAAAATGTTGTTTGTGGGGATCGAACGAAACTGGGTCTCCATTAAAGAACCCATGCTTCTCTGGGCAGTCTCCGAGAATTGCAAAAAGTTTTTGTGCTAAAGACGAAAAAGTTGGTTTTAAGTAAATGAAGTTTCTGTTGGGTTTAAACAATTTAGTTTTTAAATAGGCTTACATGGTTATGATTTTGGTTGTGTAAAAAACTTTTTGCATGAATAAAAAATAAAGTTAAACATATCTCAAGTGAGATTATAACCCATAATCTTTCAGTTGTAAGTCATACTCCTTTGTCACTAGACCAAGCTAGTGGTTGTGTAATTTAGTTTTAAACATTAAATATACGTGTTTTTCATAAAAATAATATATGTATTTTTTTTTAAAAAAAAATTCGGGCCTACTGGGTGGTCGGTGCGACCACCCAGCCGTCCTTGAGAGATGGCCCTGATATACATGTAGATTCATTCATTGGCTAAAAAATTTGATTAATGATCAACCCATGTTCTTGATTACAAACACCATATGTAGACTAATATGCATGTAGATTCATTCATATTTCATTATGGATGTATTATTAATAACAATTACGAGCTCTTATTTTTGTAGTTGATAGCAACAACACATATAGAGTTCTTAAGGGGAGCAATTACCTACACGGATATTTAACGATGAAATTTTGTATATTATTATTTTTATCATAATTAATATGTTACTAATTGTTGCTTTTTTGTTTGGTAAATTTGTTTATGAGTTGGTAAATTTGTTTACAGGCATTTAAGATGTTTTATGATAAATAGGAAAGTGATAAACCAATTAATAACAACACATGAGGCATGATTCTAAATCAACAAGCGAGTGCTGGTTCGCTCGAGCTAACCGAGCTTAGGTCACTTGAATAATTAGCCTTAACATATTTAACTTTTGACATTAAAATTAAACATTAAAACTCTAAAAGCGTGTGTTTAAACCTAAATTATTTTTACAATCAAACATTAAAATTTAACTTTTAACAAAAATAAGTCATAAATTTTAAATGCATGTGTTTAAACCCAAGTATATTGAATTTACATGGGGTCCTTAAAAAATTTAACATATTATCTCTACGAAATTTTTAAAAAAAGTTGGGGTCCTGGGCCCACCCCGGTAACATATTTTGGGTATATTTAATTAATTTGATTATTATTTATGTTTGAATTTAACAAAATTAGATGATGGAAAGCTACAAGCACAAGGGGACTTTGGGGCTGTTTGGCAAGTGCTGAACCATTAAGTGCTGAATGATTAAGAGGTCTGAATGATTAAGAGGCTCTGAGCCAATAAGTCCTGAACCAGTAAGTGTTGTTTGGTTGGACGTCTGAATGGCCATGCAGAATGACTAATATACCCTTTTGAACTATTTAATGCAAAATGAACTAACAGATTTTTTTTGTTTCTATTTTCATTGAAACCGAATATACAAAACCCAATATACGCAAATATATAAACATGAAAATGAAAACAATATACAAAAATGTTTCAAATATACAAAAAAAAAATCACAGTACCACAAATATATATGTTTCAAATTGAAAGTTATATACAACAACTAAACCAACGTCTTCATTCTGAACCAATGTCTTCATACATGCAACCCGAACCGAGGTCTTCATCTGAACCGTAGAAATTTTCTAACAAAACACAGTTACATTAATAAATGTATTCGACCCATGAAACCGTCCCGCGAAACCCAAGAACCCCATCCGTGAAACCGTCCCGCGAAACATAGTTACATTAATAAAATAAAACTTAAAAACTATATCAAAAACCCGCAAACCCGTGATATAATGTTCCAACCCCGTGTAGAGCCGGAACCAGCCCTTTATTAATGGTCCAATTTACAGGTACGACATTTGCCCTTTTAAGATTCCGGTCCAGTCCGCTTATATATATATGCATTATTATATATTTTTTATACAACATACACATATATATACATATATTTACACTACATACTCGTATATAAGCGAGTTTTTAGTTGGCCCGTTAGATATAAATAAACAAAAAATTTGCGTTTGTTTATCTTTGTTCAGTAAGTGTTTGTGAACCGTTCGTGAACACATTACTTTCTTAACGAACGAACATGAAAAAGGCCATGTTTGTGTTCGTTCGGTTCGTTACATGGCTAAACATATATATAAAAAAATTATGCACCATGTAAAAGTTTCAATTATGTGATATTGAATGAATCAAAAATATATGACGGTTGTAATAGTTGGACTGCAAGGGATGATGCTTGGATGTGCTATACTGCTATTATTGTTTTAAGTTGTATACCAATTCAATTGTTATCTAAGTCTTGATAGATTATTGAAAGAACTTTGGTTCATTTTATTTCAAAAGAACTCAAATTATGAGTCCATGAAAATTAACACATGTTTCAGTTAATATAAGGAAAGTGAAGCTTACTATCGATAGATGCCAAAGCAACTTCATCTCCTAAATTATATCCCAATGGCACTACTAATAATCCAACAGGAGACACCAACCATTTCTCACATTTTTAGCTTATTTTGCATCATCTGCCAAATCACTTCCTCTGCAACAATCAATCAGAGTAGCAGTTAACAATTATTAGCATTTGCAATATATAAACCAATAATTTGAAAGCACAAATTGATGCAAACCATCATTATACATAGCAACATGTTATGACCATCCAAACTTGAGACATCAACTGATGTAAAACCAGGATGATATATAAGAATATCAAAATACCATTTTTTTGTCTAACAAACGACAGAAGAAAGATACGCGTAAACGAATCAGATTAGGCGTTCGAGCCAAATTTGATTTTGGATTCTTAAATTGCAATTATAAGCAGACCAATAATCAGTCAAGATTAATGTAACTAGCTTTCACTTTGGGTTTTAAAATTCTTTGATAGTTTAGGTTTTTTTTTCACTTTTGTTAAACCTGAAAGCCGACCCAAGCCTGAACCATTTGACCCGAAGCTAATATTAACGCAAGCATACATGACCAATACCACTTTATTTCACTATTTATTTCACCATTTTGATTAAAAACAATCCCTATTCTCTAACAATTATGAACCAATCCTATCAATCCAATTAATACGTGTTAAAAAATAAACACAGACATTTTACATTCAAGTTTCAATCGATTGAGTAAAAAATTCGCAAATTGTTATTGGAGAAAAAAAATTACCTGAGATGGGATCGATGGAGAAGATGTGTTCGAAGGGTGTAACAATCGATTGAGTAGCAACGCCATAGCAGTTGTACTTGGGAGGGAAGGAGTGATAGCATAAGGTTTAAGGGTTGGGAGGGATGAACGAACCTTGTATATTACTTTAGGGTTAATTTGGTCTGATTTCTCATTCAGTGAACATGTTGTATCTGAGCGATTAAGATCTGAATAGAGCCATTAAGAGGTTGTGATTATCTCAAACAAACACTCTGGATCTGAGCGATTCAGATTTCACATCTGAATGGTCTGATTCAGAGCCTTTCCAAACAGCCCCTTAGGTGTATATTCGGTGATATCTGCTGGTTTTGCGCCTACTGTCAAAAGAGTAAGATGATATTGAGCCTGAAAAGATGCCAACCCTTCTTTTATAACAATCTTTTTTTTTTCACGTGAAGCATGATGACATGGCTAAAATGCATGGTAACTTATTTTATGTTTGTGTGTGTGTATATACGGGTTTTTTAGAGGTTTACAAATCACATGTTTAAAACAAGTGACAGTATAAAGCTTGATAGAATTGACTAAACGAAATTAAATTGAATCTAATCATGTGAAGGGTAATTTGGTCTTTTGGTATTATGGTAAACATCCCCTAAACTATTAGAGTCAAATGATTTTTGATGTCTAAAGGAGTCAATAAGCTTGTATCGAAAAGCTGGAACACCTAGGACTAATATGATAATTCAAACCTTACCATTTGGTCAACCTTTTTTTATTCTCGCACATAATTACAACTAACAAGTTGAGGAGAAATTGGTTAAAGGTTTTATGCTAAAGCCTATACACAAATTATGTCATTTTTGTGTGAAGTTACAGGTGCCGGTGAAATTGCTTAATGGTTTATTGGTTACTCTATACAATCTCTCTTACTTGAATTGCTTTTGAAAGAATCATATCATATCCTGGTAATTAAGTAATTTCTTTTTTTATTTTGTAGTTTTTGTTTCATTTGCATCTTGTTTAAGAAAAAATACTTAAAATTCTACCATTTTTAAAGCACAAATATTGTGGAATGTATGAGTTCAGCCAAGGCTGCTTTGGAGAGTAACCCGAACATTTCTTCAGGCTGGTGTTTTTTTATTAACTTCCAACAATAGTTATTAATTATGCTTTGAATGATTTTTAACAAACCAAATGGCCGCCCCCAAGTAATGTCCAAATCACCTTCTATTTACTATAAGTTTAGTTAATAATAATTTATAAAAAATGTTGATTCTAAATGAACAATAATGTATAAAAATGTTGATTTCTTGAATGAAATTTAAGAGATAAACACTTAGAATATATTATACATGTCTTCTGAATATAATTTTAATTTTTACTTAAGATATTTAAGCATAATTGAGTAAATTAATAACTTACTAATCGGCTGTACAAATTAATCGGTTGTACGAGTTGGATGATAGTATACTATATAGTATTTATAAGGGTTGGATGACACGTCATAACGGGTCATAATAAGTACTTCTATTCTGATTTGGACTTAATAACTTATTTTGTTTTGAGTTTTCATCACACGTTTATGTTTTAGTCTTTGTTCGATGCCCACTAGGATTCGAGCTTTAAATAATTTTAGATTTTAAGATATTTTTTGTTTGATCCGCATTTACCATATGATCATTTCGAGTTTGTGGTTTCTAAAAAGGTAAATTTATTGTGTGTAGGCTCTAATGATCATAGTCACTTTCTTCATTACAGTGGCGGATGTTTCTTTTGGCGTGGGCCACGGCCCAAACACGTATTCGCTCGATAGTGTATTTTTTTTCGGAAAAATAAAAAAATATATATAAATGTATTGAGTTCGGCCCAACCAAGTTATTTGAATCCGGCCCAACCATACTATTTGAGTCCGGGCCAACCTTGAATTTTTAAAAAAATAAAGTTTGTTTAAAGCAAAAAAAAATGAGAAATTGCTTACGAAATAAACATATAGATAAAGAAAGACTAAGAAATAAAACTACGCAAGACCAAGGCCAAACCCAAATAATTTTAAACAAAAAAACAAAAAACATTAAACCCAAAATCCAACCCTACCATTCGGTTGATGTTCGAACACAACAACAAATGTAGTTTTCATTGTGCGTTGGCTGTTGTGACTTACTGACGTGTGAGGTTCCGCTCAAAAGTCTGAATAGAAGCTCGGGTGAATTGGTAAAATCGTTTGGGTGTGAAATCGATTAATCGATTGATTGAGCATTGTCACTGTTTGTTGAGGCCAGAACTAACTCGTGCATGTTGGAGTGAAATCGATTAGTCTAAATAGATAACGGAAGCAAGCAGAGACCATGTTCGGCCATTCACATTTCACCATTTTGTATTTCTTTCAATTTGGTAGGTTAGGGCTTGAAATTATTGTTTGACCCGACTCGAACCGGATTACCGACCTAAAACTTATAATCACGAAATTTTTTTTGGGTATTGTGACTTTCAGCTCATGCATACTAGATGTTCAAGATCCGTCATTATTTCATTACATGTTAGTATGGGCCTATATATATTCTCAAGGTACTGAGTGTTACTTTCTATCCTTTTCTCAATCTGACATATGTTCAAAATTTATTTAATTTGTGTTGTTTTACTTTTTGTGATGGAGTATCAGATGGTCTTCTTGGGTGGGGGGGGGGGGGGGGGGGATTATGAAGGAATGTTGATGAAGTCTAGCAACAATGAATAGACATTTTGTAACTAACACTAGAAAAATGTAAATCTTTTGTAATCATGTCATCATATGGCTAACGTATAAAATTTCCATATTTTGTAAACACTTGTAGAAACCTGAATCTTTTGTAAGGTGGGTTTGGGATGTGTAGTGATATTATAGATGGTTTCTTTTGAAAATGCATATAAACAACTGTTACATGTTATTATGGTTTCTTTTTAAGTTATGCATGATTTGCTTATTAAAATTACATTTTTCGTCATTAAGACATATAGGATTTTTTTTTCATATACACTATTCATGTATATATATATATAATAAAACCATTAAACTTTATACCGACTAAATCATATATATACGGTTGACGTAGGGAGCCTAACAATGGATGGAACTAACGTACTAGACATATTACTCAAGCACGCCATACAAACTAGTACACCTATTTTTGAATGGACGGAATAAAATGTTTAAACCCATGAATGAGTTAACCGGGTGATACACAACAAAGTTGAATCAAATATCAGTTGGAACCCCGCCGTAACGCGTGGGCTAATCTACTAGTAAATATAGTGGGTGTTGCCATGATATGTGGTCAAGGACACTTGCAAATCGTAACAACCGAAAACAAATCAAAAGAAACTATAAGGGCCACGATGTAACAAGTTAATACAATAAGTAGGGTAAAGTTAAATTGAGAATTTAATTACCGAATACTAAGCCGCTATTTCCGGCAGAGCACCGCCATCCATTCGTATATAAACCCCTTCTACCCATCTCTTGTTTATCATTCACAATCTTGAACAACAAGCCAAGCATCAAAGCAAATCACAATGTCTTCGTCGCAAAAAACCATCGTGTTAAAGAGTTCGGACGGAGAAACCTTCGAGGTTGAAGAAGCGGTTGCGTTGGAATCGCAAACAATCAAACACATGATCGAAGATGACTGTGCCGGTTCTGGCATCCCACTCCCTAATGTCACCAGCAAGATCCTGGCCATGGTTATCGAGTACTGTAAAAAGCATGTGGAACCATCTACCAACGATGAGGCTCTTAAATCGTTTGATGTAGAGTTTGTTAAAGACGTAGATGATCAAGTGACTCTTTTTGATCTGATTCTGGCTGCAAACTATCTCGACATCAAAGGCTTACTCGACCTGACCTGTCAATCGGTGGCTGACATGATCAAGGACCTGAGTCCTGATGAGGTTCGCAAGATTTTCAAAATCACTAATGACTTCACCCCTGAGGAAGAAGCCGCGGTTCGCGAGGAGAATGCATGGGCGTTTGAATAAAGATCCAGATTATTATTATTAGTTATCAACATGCATTTATATATCTTTTTTTCATTATTATGTTTATTTAGCTTTTGGTTTTATGCAAATCTGGGTACTAATATCATGTTGATTAAATTCTTACTTTGTTTCTCTATAAATACTAATGGTTTTGGTTGTTATTAATATCCATTATTATATTGCAATTTTCTTTTCTTGGTTGAATCTATTGACAAAATAATTAAAACCCAACTAATAAAATTGGGTATAGATGGAATGATGCTAAACCCTAAATTCTTTAACAGTTTAACAACATCGTCTGGTTCTAGAGCTTGTAATGGAGCAGGTCTTGGGTAATCAATATGATTTAGTAAATATTTGTTTGTATCTTTTATTGTTCATCTTTTATCTCCTTTCCTTGTATATATATCTCTTATTTAATTGTCTTCATGGATGTTATATATCTTTCAATGAAAGAATAAAAGCTAAAGAACTTATTTGACACTTTACACAATATCCAGTGGTGGATCTAGAATTATTAATCGGATGTAGAATTATTAATCAGTGGGTTAGAACGGGTAGTGTCAGAGCGGTCAGGTAAAAAAAAATTGACATTAAGTTGTTGCAAAAAAGTAACCCTTAATATTAAAAGAATGCACACATGCTATTATACTCGTTTTTTAAAAAAAAAAGTGTGATACACTAATTGGTGCTTAGCTTAAACCCTCAATCAAACTAAATAGTCATTAAAAAATAGCCGATACTACATTGCATATTTAGAACATATTTGGGATTGAGTTTGTAATTATAAAAAAATATTGGCTTTTTTGAAAAGCGATAATTAAAAATGTGTTTACAATCACGAATATCTATTTTATTTTAGTTTTTTACAAGAGTTAAAAATCTGTTTATTATGAGCTAAATCACGGCAACCAACAAGTCAATAAACTGTTTAAAAACTCAATCTCAAAATGATCTTACAAAACCTTCAATCAAAAATTAGGAAGGAGTTGGTGTTTAGCTCAAACCCTCAATCAAATTAAAATAAAACCACCCATTGATTACCAATATTTTGCCAAGATCGGACTTTGAGAAACATATATAAGTCAACAGGGACTCTGAATTAGGCTTGGAAGAAATATCATAGCCTTGGCCCTGAACTTCAAGTAAATCTGTCACTGCTAGTACCCATTAATGATACATAAATTGTCTCTCCCACATAAACCATTATTGATGGTTCCGGGTTCGGGTTTTTTTGTACACCTCTACCTAGAAGAGGTGCAAAAATTGGTTAACCGGTTAACCATTAACCAGTTAACATGCTAATCATTTTTTTTTTTGTGGGAATTAACCGGTTATACCGGCTTTTCGGGTCGGTTACTAACCGGTTTTGACCGGTTAGACCCGAACCGGTTAATAACCGCCGGCTTTGAAATCAATAATATAAACCGGTTAGTAACCGACGGTTAGAATCGGTTAGTAACTAGTTAGGATTGGACCAATTAGAATTTCGGGTACAAACTGATTAAAAACCGTTTAACCGGGTAATGTGTGCACCTCTACCACCTAGCATGGGCCCATGTGATGTTCTTTCAACAATAGCGTTTAGATAATCTCCAATAAGGTATTTTTATGAAGTGTTAATGGGTGTTTGTCCACGTCACTCATTTTTTCTTATTGTGGATGTAGTTTTTATCAAGCATTTTTAGTGGAATTTTTCAAAAAAAAAAAAAACTATCATAAACAATACATTTTTGCATGTTGTGGGCCTAGATGGGGAAGTTGGGTCTTGAATTAAAAATTAGAAGGTAGAAGGTGGTGATGATGTGACAATGTTTTTTTATTTTGTGTTTTTAGGATTCCGTATTGTGTAGGTTTTGGGCATTTTTAAAGGATGGTGTTTTTATGATGTGCCGGGTGATTAGGCATATTTTTTAGTGTTTTTTGAATTCCTTATTGTGAATGCTCTTAGATACTAAAAATGAGTTTTGGGTCCAACACCAGTACTGTTTCTCTATAAATAGTGATCGATTTTGGTGTTTTAAGGGCTACAAGAAGCCTGGTTTGCTCTTTAAACCGCATAGTTAAGACATCCAGATCGGATTTGAAGTAGATGAAAAAGAAGTCCGTTGGCAAAAATTGAACAAAAACATTGGAGTCGGACTTAATACGTATAAAAATAATGATATACCAAATATTAGCTATTAAATAATAACATAAAAATATAGTAAATAATATACGTAATCCTAACAAGAAAATAAGAATAATGGGTCCAGAAAAGAGTGGTAACATTAAGGAAGCTGCACGAGATTGAACCATTGTGTGGCTAGAAATAGAAGGAATGCTCACTACATCTCAGCGCGAGCTAACGTGACGTCTTCTCCACACGCAAAACATCGATACACCTAGGAATGCTCTATGTGAGCAACAATTTAACGCCAAGTTACTCACGGGGACAACCAAAAAGAATATATTTACTCACTTATAATGTAACTTGAGCTATATTAGTGCACTAACCACAATGCTATTAACCGATTGACCATCCCCCATCCCCGTGCATGCACCTCCACTAGTTTCAATAGGTTATAGGTTGGTTGGTTGAGTTTTCATTGATAAATTTTAAAGAAATTATTATCTAACTATTGAAAGTAAAAAAAAACAAGAATTTTAGTTTTTTTTTTATTTTTTATTTTTATGTATAAAAGATACTTCATAACTTTGGTAAAGATCCATTTCTTCCTAAAACATCTTATGCTAATATTATCCGAGGTATATGCATATACATATCGATGAGGGATCGATGACTAATTGCAGATTTGTAGGGTAATTAAAAGCTAGACCTCGATATCAGACCTCTTTCACAAGTTTTTCATAACTTTACAGATACGACACAAGCCAGAGAAGACAAAGTGTAATTTAATCATCTCTCTATAGCTATGGCGGCGATCAAGAACTCAACCGGGCAGATTGATGTAGCAACTATCCACAAATCAAATATCCATTTGTTATGTTAGGGACCTATATTTGTAACTAGTTTTTATTCCCCGTATTAAAGGAGTTGTTTTTATATTATTTGTTTCTGATATTTATTTATTTTTTGAACATTTATTTTTTTATTGTATGAAAGTTAATAATATACTTATGGTTTGATGATAAATTGTTATACAAATAAATGAGATGCTATAACCCGGTTTAAAAGCTATATGTGTTTGATGAGACCCAAGACCCGTTTATTTTTTTTACTTTAAAATTGGTTTTTTAATTATAAATAATATATATATTTTTAAATAAATTAGATATTAATTTTTAGCAAATCTCTACTTTATAGGAATTTTTAATTTAATGAGATGTTATAACCCGTTTAAGAAATATATGGGTTTGATAAGATCCATACTCGTGAATTCGGGTCAAATGCATGAGAAGTCTATATTTAAAAATTAAGCAAATTTGGTGACTCCAAAAAAGGGTGGAAGTGACCATACTGCGACACGTAAGATTTTTATGTTTTCGTTTATATATATTATAGATAGATTATAGATTTAATATTCAAGAAGTTTTTCAATACTTTCAAAGAATGTTGTTGTAAATCACGATGGCCAAGATCCTAATATTGATTAGTAGTACTTTTAGTAAAGATACTTTTTAAGAAGTTCTTTGTTCAAAAATTCGATTGATTGGATAATAAAAATAGAAGTACACCGATGCAATAAACTAAAACAATAAGTGTGTAAAGTGAAACAAAATAAGTTTGATTTACATTTGAAATAAGGTTACCGAATGGTTAGCCGATATTTCCGGCAGATCACCTCGATAAAAGAAAAGTAAACATAACAAAGAAAAGAACAAAAGATACGATTATGAATATTGATATATATATATATATATATATATATATATATTCTTTGTTATGAAAATATTATTTAAGTAATAATAACTATTCTTAAATAATAAAGAAAAGAATACGTTTCTTAGAGAAGAAGAAACGTCGGGTTTATGTAATTAAACTAAAGGTTTATAAATTACTTTTAAACTAAAGGTTTTAAATTAAAAGAGATTTTGAACTAAAGGTTCATCGAGGTAAAACTTATAAAATAAGACTAAAGGTCTTAAGCCGGATTGTACATCCGACTAACAATTGGTTATACTCGTACTATAGGTGCGAGATAGCAACGGGAAAGACCCTCGGACGGTGATTGAAGCCGATCCAATCAAAAGGTGAATACTTCCCACTTTTACAAACTTGTTTTTCAAATGAGTCAAACGTGTTATATGAAAAACTTTACATGAGACTAAGTGTCTCTAAAACATTTATAAACAAGGGTATAAATACTGGCCTCAGGCTATAGTGTACGTTTGTCTGGATCCTTTCATATGTGGTGGGCACACCACACCTGGTCACAATTACCCTCGCCTACGGGGAGTATGACCTTATGTATACGTATAAGCACTCAACTAGTCGAACGCTGCGGTGTTTCGCTGGGGGAACCGAGTATAGAGACTTGAGTTTATAAATTGTATGTTTTAACTTGATTATTCCTAAGCCACGTTAGGTCGGGACGTACGTAGTCCCGAGGGATAATTAAGTAAAGAAAAATATTTTAGCGTCAGCACATTCACTAGCATTCGTTGCTGACGTATTTTCTTACATTTTGCAGGTGACCAAAGTTAGCGCTTGGAGGAACGAAGTGCTCAAAAGATATCCGATGGCTCGGATCTATTTTTGTATAAACTTAAAATATTAAAATGATGGTTTGAAATTAAAAACAATTAATGCTTTTGTTATAACTTAAAACGGGTATTTTATAATCCCGTCTTTTGTAATATTACACTTTAAACCCACAATTATATAAAGTCTTCCGTTATTAAACGTAACTCCGATTTATTTAAATTGTGGTACCAACATATGTGTCATATGCCTAAGCCGTGATTTAGGGTGTGACAAAGTACTTGTACTCCGAGGCTAACCCGTATAAACCAATTATCTAAGCATGTGCCAAACTAGTTGAGGGGTTGTCATGGGTTAATTGGTTTACTCAGTTTCCATGTAAACCTAAGTTGTTAACCTATTTAAACTATAATCTATATGATCTTTTAACCAACAATCACATTGTAACTAACAATATAAAAGACGATAGGGATAAAGGGTTATATCTTAAAAAAATATATAAACGAAAGCTCTTAAATTCTTTTAAGCAACCAGATTATTTTATTCTTAAATAAAGGCTTCTAATGCATTTGACCCGAATTTATGGATATGGGTCTTACCAAACCCAGATAGCTTTTAAACGGGTTATAACATCTCATTATATTAAAAATTAATCTTATCAAATATTTAATATGAAAATCCTATAAAATAAGGATATACTAAAAATTAATATCCATTTTTTATTAAATTATTTATAATTAAGTCACAATTCTATATTAAAAAAATTTAAGCGGGTCATGAGTCTCACCAATTTTAGATAGCTTTTAAACCGGGTTATAGTATCACATTTATTTGTGAAACATTTTCATTATCAATCCCTAAGTATATTATAAACTTCTTTATA
This sequence comes from Bidens hawaiensis, assembly GCF_021521415.1. Lineage (NCBI taxonomy): Eukaryota > Viridiplantae > Streptophyta > Magnoliopsida > Asterales > Asteraceae > Bidens > Bidens hawaiensis. Next base: position 153,569 of record NW_027494710.1, on the reverse strand, counting down.
ATAAGTAAAATTAATATCCAACAAAATATATAAATATTAATAACAAATAATATAAAATAACCCTGTAATAGAAGGGATAAAAACTAATTAGATAATATATTTGTTATTTGAACGACGATTTCAAGGCTTGAATTCCTATCCTTTTGGTGAGGGATAATACTCCTTGCTATTGCTTTATAGTCGCTGGGACACCCGTTTAAGGGCATTAATGTAGAATTTAGCTACTCCAGAGATCTACTTTTTTATTTTAAAATTATATATTTAAGAACAATTTTTAATATCTTTGATAGATCATCATGTAAAAGTGAAAGGAAAGGAAAGGATGGCTTTAAAAAAATTGATTTATTGAATAATGGCTTGCAAATCGTAACAACCGAAACAAGTAAAAAAAAACTACAGTGACTACGGTGCAACAAATTAATAATATAAGAGGGTAAAGTGAAAAAGAGTATTTGATTTACACCGCCATCCCAACCTATATAAACCCATTCCACCCCTCTCTCGTTCTCATTCACAATTTCACAATTCATTCACAACCCTAAAAGTGTTACACAACAAAGGATGTCATCGCAAAAGACCATCGTGTTGAAGAGTTCGGACGGAGAAACCTTCGAGGTTGAAGAAGCGGTGGCGTTGCAATCGTAAACTATCAAACACATGATCAAAGATGACTGTGCCGGTTCCGTCATTCCTCTCCCTAATGTCACCAGCAAGATCTTGTCCAAGGTTATCGAGTATTGTTAAAAGCACATGGACCCTTCGACCACCGACGACGACGAGGATTTAAAATCGTTTGATTCAGTATTTGTTAGAGTGGATCAAGACACTCTTTTTGACCTAATTCTGGCTGCAAATTATCTCGACATCAAAGGCTTACTCGACCTGACCTGTAAAACAGTGGGTGAGATGATCAGCGACGCCAAGACTGTCGAAAAGATTCGTGAGAAATTTAACATCATGAATGATTACACACCCGAGGAAGAAGCTGCGGCTCGCCAGGAGCATGCATGGGCATTTGAGTCATAAAGATCCTGATTATTGTTAGTAGTCATATATGTTTAATTGTTATTGGGGTTATTCGGATATATATTGGTACTTATTAGGTTGAATTGTTTCTTTTGTGTCACCTCTTATTAAGTGAATGCTATGAGTTTATTCTATGATCCAAATATAGTCGTAATTACAATTTTTCTTCTTGGTTTGAAGAAATTAATTGACAATATAGAAATTTATAATAATCAAAACTGAACTGATAATAATTAGATACGTCGGCAATTAGAGGTTGGTATTGACGGAAACCCTAATTCCAAATATCACATATATCAATTTGATATGGTAAATAATTGCTAGCTTATACCTTTTATTGTTTTTCTTTATCTCCTTTTCTTTAATATCTCTAATTCAATTGTAAATTTGTAATTGTATTCTTGGATGTATATGTTTTGATATATTAAGTTATTTGATTCTTTAAACTATGGCCCATTGTTATAAAATAATTAATGGATCTATTGACTCATGTGTTGTTCTTTCAATGAATTAGGCGTAGATCAACAACACAAAAAATCACAATTTTTCAGCCGACGGTATTGCTAAAAAATGTGAATCCAGTGTTTTGGGCCTTGTTTACTCTTTGAACTCTTATTTCGGATTTTAGACTAGTCCCACATACGTTACCAATCAGACTCCTCAACAACCAGATTGCTTGTTTCATGGATTGACATCAGATATTACTATTGTTTACTATGAATTTCAGATTTCATTGAGATCAGGACAGGACAAAGGCCCTTGAAGTCTTGTAGGTGGGGTACAATATTTACCCTAGAGACTGCATAACTTAGGGAAGACTATGTCAGTCAAAAGATTAAAAGGTGTGCTCCTTCTACAAATCAGTTTAATGGTGCACAATATTTCTACAATTTAGCCAATCAGGTGTGCTATCGTCTGTTTTGCTTATGTTGATTTAAGTTTAGTTTGCTTGTATGCTCTTTCATAATTTCTTGACATGTTTCAGTCACTGTATTTATTCTATGCAACAATGTAAAATAGAGAATATTAGATTTATATATATGATTAGATTGAATGTATCTATTACAATATAAATGCTTAGAGCGCGTTCGTTTCACGGAATAGAATGGAATTTGAATTGGAATTTGCATAGGAATTAGAATTGGAATTTAAACATTCCCATAGGAATGGAATATGCTGGAATTGGAATCCCAATTCCATCTAACGTGTTTGGTTGGCCAATGAGTTGGAGGCAATCACTTTGACCCACTCTACCGACGACCCACAACGTTTTTGGACTATCCGGCCCGCTGGTGATCCGAACCGCTTCCACCCGACCTGACCCGGTTTCGTTTTTTTTTTTGTTTCGTTATATTTTCCATTTTCATTTTGGTTCTTTTTTTTTTGCTTCAGTTGGTTAGTTTATTGGGTTTGTTCCGGCTCGGTTTTGATTTTTTTGGTTCGTTTAGTTTGGTTTTTCGTTTTCTGTTTTCTTCGAGTTCCTTTTTTTTCTTTTTTTGTTCAGTTTTTTGAGATTTCGGCCCGTTTCGGTTTTTTGGTTCGTTTAAGTTGTTTTTTTCTATTTCTGTTTGGTTCAAGTTCTTTTTTTTTTGCTTATTTTGTTCAATTTTTTCGTTTTGTGTTTGCTCAGTTTCTTGGGTTTCGGCTCGTTTCGGTTTTTTTGGTTCGGTTATGTTGTTTTTTTTTGTTTCTGTTAAGTTCAAGTTCGTTTTTTTTGCTTATTTTGTTCAATTTTTGGGTTTCGGCCCATTTCGTGTTTCTGGTTCGTTTTTTTTCAGTTTCTGTTTGGTTCAAGTTCGTTTTTTTTGCTTATTTTGTTCATTTTTTTGGTTTCGGCCCGTTTTGGTTTTTTTGATTCGTTTATGTTGTTTTTTCGGTTTCTGTTTGGTTCAAGTTCGTTTTTTTGCTTATTTTGTTAAGTTTTTTTGGTTTCGGCCCGTTTCGGTTTTTTTGGTTCGTTTATGTCGTTTTTTTTGTTTCATTTCCGTTCGGGTTTAGTTTTTTGTTTCGTTTTGTTCGTTTCCCTTTTTTGGTTTCATTTTAGTCGGTTTACTCGGTTCGGTTTAACTTTTATTTTGGTTAGTTTTATTTGTTCGGTTTATGTTTTTTTTCTGTTTCATTTTGGTTAGTTCGGTTTCGTTTCATTTCGGTTTCTATTATTTGTTTCGTTTTGGTCCATAAAATGGCCGGGGCGTCGGCGGACTGGGTTGGGTTGAGCCGAACTGATCCTGGCGTCAAACCGAACACAAACTGACGCGGGGCGCAGAACCGAATGCGAGCTGACCCGGGGCGTTGACCCAAACGCGACTCGGCCCGGAGCACTGATCTGAAAGCGCTAAGACTCGGAGCGTCGACCTGAATGTGAACACACCCGAACGCGACCATGTTAGTCGCCCAATTGAAAATTCCATCAAATTTACTTGAATTCCTTCACATGATGGAAGAATTTAGAATCCCTTTGTTTAAAGGAATTTGAAGGAATTGAATTCCAATTCCAATTCCAATTCCAATTCCAATTCCATTCCTTGTCAACCGAACACACCAAAATGGAAATAAGATTCCAATTCCAACGAAACGAACACGCCATGTCATGAGATTTTAATTCCAATTCCTTTGAATTCTCACGAATTCTGTGAAACGAACGCGCCCTAATAAATGCAATGATTCGGATATGTTTAGAATACAAAGAAAAAAAAAACTTATGTTATGACATTGAAATGCCCGTCCACCGGACGGGTATAAAACTAGTTACTATGGTTTACGATGCGAGTATGCGACACCTTTTCTCGACGCGTAGATATTCGTGGCAGGCAATGCTATGATTAGAGGTGCACAAATTGGGTATTAGAAAAACCTAGGTTCGGGTATAGAATCGGGTTCGGGTATTGAAAAATCGGGTATTAGCAAATCCGGGTCGGGTTTGGGTCCATGTATTGCCTCTAAAAACCATACCCTATGTATCGGGTTCGGGTATTGAAAAATCGGGTATTAGCAAATCCGGGTCGGGTTTGGGTCCAGGTATTGCCTCTAAAAACCATACCCTTTGTATCGGGTTCGGGTCGGGTATAGAACCGGGCATTTGAATACTCTATTTCCGAGTATTAAAAAACCATATTTTTGGGGTTTTTTTGGGTTTTTTCCGGGTATAGATTGGAATTTTTTAGGGGTTCACATTTTATATTTTTCGGGTATTTTCTAGTTATTTTTCAGGTAATTTCGGGTATAGATCGGGTATTTGAAAAACCCGGTGTCGGGTATTGGAAAAACCCGGTTCCGGGTATGGAATCGTTTCGAGTTTTCGGGTATTACCGGGTGCAAATCGGGTCCGGTTCGGGTACGGGTTTTTGTACTAAAATGCATACTCTATCCGTACCCCACACATAGGGTTGTGTACGGGCTCGAGTATTAAAAACCTAGGGATAAAAAAACCGGTTCCGGGTTCAAGTTTTTTGTGCACCTCTAACTCTGATATTAACAAGTGCATTTTTATACCTTTTATTGCATATCAATTCTCAGTTATATCATATATGCACTTTATACGCTTGTAAAATACATTGTTTTTACCATCTCGGGGCTAAGAAATAAAAAGGAAAGGAAACAAAGCTTCAATAAAATCTTGTTAGAATAGTAACCAAGTTTTAAAAGTGTTTCAATTAGATCACTCAACTTTAAAAAGTGTTCCAATTTGGTCAGTCAACTTTCATATTTTATTAAATTAAAGGTTTTAACATGTTTTTTTTAACGTTTTTATTTTTTGTTTCACATAAGAAATATTTTTATCTTTTTTTTATGTTAACGTTGAGTGGCGACGCGAATTTTATATTTTATTTTTGAATTTTATTATAATTAACGTTTTTTAATTTTTTAAAAATATAACTACATATATTGGAAATTCCGACCCCCACATCTTATCCTCCATTTCTTTCTTGACAAACAAAAAAATAGGTGAGACTCGATTTGAAGATTTAGTGACCCGATTTGAGAAAATTATGCATTAGTGACCTAATTGGAACACTTTTGAATGTTGGTTACTATTATATGAGATATTCCCATCTTGTTAATAATTGTTGGAAGAATAAAACATGTTAATTTGGGGTGTGGACTTTAGAATAAGTATAGTTGGATTGGATTTATGAGTTGGGCTGAAGTAAAATTTTGTCAGTATTGCCAAAGAGGGTAGTACACGAGACGGAGGAAAAACTAAGGATGGGTCGAACCACTGAATCAGATCATAAATTCGGTCATGGAGACTACTATACAATACTTTATGACCCTAAGAAAGAATCAGATCAATAATTTAAATCCTATAGTTATAATAAGCAATTATAAATAACTTTTCGAAAGAGTAAAGTAGTCCCTTTAAAAACTAGATTTAACCAATCAATTAAACAAGCATTCAATCGCAAGGTATGTTGATTTAAAATTTAAAACAAGAACACTTAATTTGAAAGAGTAATACACAAACTTATTTAAATGTTTCAGTTATTAACTAATTAACTCAATGGACCCCCATGCAACAAGTTAAAACTATAAAGGTCAAACTAAAAATAATAATTTGATTTACACTTGAATTAGGATACCGAATGGTTAGCCGATATATTCGGTAAAGCACCGCCATCCCAACCTATATAAACCCCTTCTATCCCTCTCTCGTTTCTCATTCACAATTCACAACCCTAAGTGCTAACAACAAAAGATGTCATCGCAAAAGACCATCGTGTTGAGGAGTTCGGACGGAGAAACCTTCGAGGTTGAAGAAGTGGTGGCGTTGCAATCACAAACAATCAAGCACATGATCGAAGATGACTGTGCTGGCTCTGGCATCCCACTCCCTAACGTCACCAGCAAGATCTTGTCCAAGGTTATCGAGTACTGTAAGAAGCATCATGTACTGGAAGTACCAATGGAGAACAACAACGAAGAGGATCTGAAATCGTTTGATTCTGAATTTGTTAAATCAGTTGATCAAGACACTCTTTTTGATCTGATGCTGGCTGCAAACTATCTCGACATCAATGGCTTACTCGACCTGACCTGTCAATCGGTGGCTGACATGATGAAGGGCAGAAGTCCTGAAGAGGTTCGCAAGATTTTCAACATCAAGAATGACTTCACCCCTGAGGAAGAAGCAGAACTTCGAAAGGAGAATGCATGGGCATTTGAGTAAAGATTATTATTATTATTAGTTGATTATTATTCGTTATTAGTTGTAATGTTTACTTGGCATTGGTGTTTTGGTTTATGCAAATTGGCTACTTATTTGGAGATTAGTTTGATTTGATATTGATATATTTTCTTACTTTATTATTTGTATAACCACTATATTATTATGGTGATAGTATGATCAGTCTATATATTCTCGATCCAAATATAGTGGTATATTGCATTTTTTTGAAGAAATCTGTACACAAAATATGGATTTAAATAAATTCATTAATAATCAAAATCCAACATCCAATGATGCCACGTATACCCTAATTACATTTCTTTAACGTCATATGGTCTGGTTCTATAGCGGCTAATCGAATTATGCCATGCATGCGCTAGAGTCTAGACAGTATCTTTATTTGTTTTACTAAATTCCTAGATATCTGTTTGTATCTTTTATTGTTCATCTTTATCTCGTTTCCTTAAATATCTCTTGTTTAAAATTTAAATGTATTGTTGAAAGTGTATTTTTTATGAAAGATATACAAATTATTTGATACTTACACTACGACCCATTGTTTTCCAATTATGGATCATTGAGTTCTTTAGATGAATTGGGATTAGATAAACAATTCACTAAAAGTCAGAATTTTGGGTCCAACCGTGTTTATTGAAATAGTGATTTTGGTGTTTTTGCCCTAGCAGAGAACGGTTTAAGAGGCATGATTTAAAATTCATATTTCTATATCTATACTATATATAAAGCATGAGTAATGGACTTCTTAAATTTTAAGAGGTATCAAACTTGTTGCTTTAAGTACAAACCACAATGCATATAATTAAGATATTTTAGGGGCAATTTTGTCTTTTGACAATTTTGATTTTTAGCAAAAATAATATACGATTGATTTTAATTTATTCAATAATAATTACAAATTTGGTCCTTACACTTTACTTACATTTTGTTAATTTATAGAATAGTTATATATATACCTCTTATTTTAAACTAACGACCCTCGTGACGTTTAAACGTTTATAACTTTTTCACACGTTAATATTATTTAAAAAACATTATACCATAAAAACGAGTATTTTTTCCTCTATATTTTGAGTATGGTATTGCTATATTTTTTTTTCATTTTAAAAACTTAATGTGTTACGTGATTATCATTAAGAATTGGAAAAACGGGCAGGGCGGGTTCGTCGTTCGGGTCATGAGTCTAAAAGGTTAAGGTCGGAATGGGTCGATACACAAAAGGTTAATTTGGTTTGGCTCGGGACGGGTTCGGGTCGAAAGGGGTTAAATCAGTACGGATTTCGGGTTATAACATTGTCAGGCGGAACGGTGGCTGGTCAAGACTCATTCAATGTAGTGTTACGTGTGCACCGACACCTGATTGCGCGCGTACAGCCGTTTGACGTGCTTAATGAGACCATACACTAGTTGACCTTCCAATGCCGCATTACGAGCATATTATCGTCGGGTTACGCGTATACTGTTGTGAAGTCACGCACTTACTGAAACGGTAACACGGTTATGTGTTCGATGTCATGTTTGCGTACATACCCCGCTGCATCGTGCGGGCATCATGCTAGTTATATATAAAGAATGAGTGATGAACAAAGTTAAGAGCATCATTTTAATAGTTTTATCTCATAAAGCATGTAGTACAACTTTAAATAGGGGTATTATAGTCTTTGCAAACATAACATACGTTAAACAATTTAGTTTTCAAAAGATACTTACAATAAATAGTCTTTTAACTTTAATCAATTTGTGTAAACTTATTGTAATGTTACAAATTTACCCCTTCTTCTAAACCAACTACCCCCACGATTTTTTAACGGCAACAACTTTTTCACACAGTAATATTTTTTATAAAAAATATACCATAAAAACGAACATTTTATTCTCTTTAATTTGAGTTTGATATTGTTGTACTTTTTTATTTTAAAATGTTAACATATTATGTGATACCGGTAATGACCAACAATAGATCGGGTCATGTGAGCTCGGATCATGTATCGGACCGGATTAGAGTCTGAACGAGCCGATACAAAAAAAAATTAATTTGGTTCGGGTCGATACATGTTTCAGGTTGAAAGTGGTCAACTCATAACCAATTCGGATTTGAACAATGTCATGTTGGAACGTGATTCAGCTTAAAATAGGTTGGTTTAAGAATGATTTAATTGAAATTTTTGTATATTTCAATTTTGCTTCTTGATTTTCGGCACTGGTTACGTGCATTCAGGCATTAGTTACGCGGATGACATTGTTTACACGTGCCACGACCGATCAATGCGTGTATTGTGCCACATAACGAGCGTAAGGCAACCGGTTAAGCGTTCGATTGTGTTTGTGCACGCACCCCGCTGCATCGTGCGAGCACCCGTTTAGTTCTATTTAACACGTAAGTTTTTAGATAGGAAATGTAATTTTTATTATAACTTTAAGTTCAGCTTTTAATGTTTCTTCTCTCTCTTTTTTTAACAGCCTACAAACTGAGAATTATCTAGAGACTCCATATGGGGTGACCCAATGATAGAGTCAGCTAGCCCAACCTAGCCATACGAAGTTCTTAAGCGCTTTCAAGTGATCTTCTGGGGAAAACCCACCCGCCCGAAAGCCCACTTATGAAAAAACCTGGACACCCTCAGTGTAACACCCCGACCAAAGGCGGATTATACATCGGGGCGCCACATATTGCTTCATTACTCGCGACACTATTGGTGTCAATATTTATTAATACACATTTTATCGCGCACGCGCAGCGGGGAAAATAAAGAACATAAATCAAACATAAATCAATATATTATAAATTATAACATTCAAACAACATTAACTTGTCTTGATACATTTTAATTCTAGGTCCAAAAGTAAAAACGTCCTACGTGTCCACAAGCTCCAAAACAGCTACTGCAAACCTGAACATGTGTTAAAATAAACGTCAAACACTTGCGTGTTGGTGAGAAATCAAGTTTAATAGATAATCATAGATAATCACAGTAAATCTGCGCGCAACACGTGTATGTCTAGAGTTTAACAAGGGTGTAATCAGATTGTGATCAAGCCTAAGATAGTTCATAGATCATAGTTCAATCCATGCTCCCAATTGAGCATAAAAACGAGAAAACATCTGTGCAAGTGTAAACAAAGAAAACCGTAAACGATAGGTCTCCCGTGTTCAACTAATGGTACCAACGGAACTGCGGAATAGGCCGAACAAAGCGGTTAATGATACACACATACAAATAAACAGCCAAGTAAACGTCCTCAACACATGGGATACTGCGCGACTAAAGTTCATAAACAAGTTTAAGACTCAAGTTTTGTATGAACACATGAACATCCCAAAGCATTTAAAATAAAAAGGGATTAGATACGAGATAACTCACATGATAAATGATGCGGTGATAGATAAAGCAAGAACCAACTTTAAACAAGCACAAGTTAACCTATAAATAAGATTATTGTTTTAATGATTTGTTTTAAGTCTTGATTATAAGTTAGCATAATTAATAAGTAAACTATTATATATAATATATATTACCGGAAAAGCAGGAAGAACAAGGAGGAAGACGGAGGCAGAGAGGAAGACGGCAGAGAGAGCAAGGAGCAAGAGAACAGGAGAGATTAAGTGTTTTGTGTGTGATGTGTTAGGAAAAATAATACTATTATTTATAGAGAAACCCTAGGGAACACAATCCTAGAAAAGGGGAAAAGATCTCAAAAAGCAAAAGATATCAAACAGCATAAGAATCCAAAAGCAAAAGATATCAAAAGATATGGCAGCTGCAGGGGGCAAGATAAAGCTGACAGGGAACAGTAACAGGCATGGGCGGATCAGATAAAGGTACTGGTCAAGCATGGCAAAAGCAGATCTCAAAAGATAATGTCAGTCACTTTTTCTGCCAACCAATGGGGTTGGTGCGCATGCTGCGCCGAAAGTAACTTTTCAGACAAAGCAGATTAGGTCAACAGCACAAAAGATAAGACAACACAAAAGCAAACGGCTAGATTTAAACAGAAAACTCGAAGGATTCAGCGCGAGAAGGCTAAGGCGCGAAGGCAGACACAGAAGGTCAAGAGAGCGCGAGCGCGAAGGCAGACAGAACCAACCTTAACGCGTCGCGGGAAGAACTTCATTTCTTAGCGCGCCGCGGGAGGAACTAAAATTCCTAGCGCGCCGCGGGAAGAACTATAATTCTTAGCGCGCTGCGAGAAGAACTACAATCCTTAGCGCGTCGCGGGAAGAACTACCGTTCTTAGCGCGCTGCGAGAAGAATTACAATCCTTAGCGCGCTGCGAGAAGAGTTCGTCTCGCGTATCGCTGAAACAGGTGGTCTTCACGCAGGATTCCTTGTAAGGGGTCTGGCGCGTGGAGCTGCGCAGACAACCTTAGGCGGGAAGGAACAAAGGACAAGCCAAGAGTTAGAAGAAAAAGAGGGAAACAAGGCGTAAGGGCGGGACGGCGACAAGAGGGAAAAGAAGGCGGAAAGAGAGAAGGAGAGGGACGGGACGGCGGAAAGAAAGAGAGAGAAAGAGGCGGGAAGGAAAAGTATATATTATTATTAAAAGTAAAATATAAGTATAAATAAATATTAAATCATAAAAGAAAGAGATCGGATAAGGGAAACGGGTACCTGGGTCGGGTCGGATCGGGTCAGATGTTACAGTCTCCCCTACTTTAAGAAATTTCGTCCCGAAATTTATCTCGAAGTAGGTTGCGCAGAGAACAGGTGCGGGTACTTGATCTTCATGTGATCTTCCCTTTCCCATGTAAACTCGGCTCCGCGCTTGGACTCCCAACGAACTTTCACGATAGGGATACGACTGCGCTTGGTTTGCTTAACCTCGCGATCCATAATCTCAACAGGCTTCTCAATGAAATGCATGGATTCATCAACTTGAACTTCATCAAGTGGAATGTGAAGGTTCTCGTCAGCTAAACACTTCTTGAGATTGGAAACATGGAACGTTGGATGCACATTACTGAGCGCGAGCGGCAGGTCAAGTCTGTAGGCAACTTTTCCCACACGCGCGAGAATCTTGAATGGACCAACATAACGAGGAGCAAGCTTACCCTTCTTCCCAAAGCGGACAACACCTTTCCAAGGCGACACTTTGAGGAGAACAAGATCACCAACTTGAAATTCGAGAGGCTTTCGCCTACGATCTGCGTAACTCTTCTGTCGGCTTCTGGCAGTCAGCAAATGATCACGGATCTTGGCGATTTTATCGGTTGTCTCTTGAACAAGTTCGGGTCCTGTGATTTGAGTTTCACCCACTTCGCTCCAACAAATCGGGGAGCGGCATTTACGACCGTAAAGTGCTTCAAATGGGGCCATACCGATACTGGAATGATAGCTGTTGTTATAAGAAAACTCGATCAAAGGCAGGTGTGAATCCCAATTACCTCCAAAATCAAGAACACAAGATCGGAGCATATCCTCAAGAGTTTGAATAGTTCGCTCAGACTGACCGTCAGTCTGAGGATGATATGCCGTACTCATGTCCAAGCGAGTTCCTAGCGCAGATTGGAGAGATTTCCAAAAGCGAGATATAAAACGGCCATCGCGATCGGATATGATGCTCAAAGGAGTACCATGGCGGCAGACAATTTCCTTGACATAAAGCTGCGCGAGATGCTCAACACGGTAGTTTTCACGAATGGGCAGAAAGTGAGCAGATTTAGTCAATCGATCCACTACTACCCAAATGCTATCATGTTTGCTTGCTGTCAAAGGTAACTTGGTAATAAAGTCCATCGCTACACATTCCCATTTCCACGTAGGAATTTCTGGTTGTTCGAGCAAACCAGATGGGCGTTGGTGTTCAGCTTTCACTTTAGAACAAGTCAGACATCTAGCTACGAACACAGCAATATCCTTTTTCATACCGGGCCACCAATAAGTAATGCGCAAATCCTTGTACATCTTATCAGCGCCAGGATGAATAGAATATCGAGATTTGTGCGCTTCACAAAGGATATCAGCGCGAAGATTCTCATCACAATGGATCCAGATGCGATTGAGATAGCAGAGAATTCCACTCAGATTAGGGACAAAGAGTGCTTCCGCGCCACACGCTAACTCGGCGCGAAGGTTACCATTACTGATGGATGCGCGCTGCGCGTCACGAATACGCGATTCAAGGTTGCTTTGAATCGGCGCGAAGTGAAGCTGGGTGCGCGGCAAGATACAGTTAAGTTGGCAGGGTTTTCGGCTGAGCGCATCGGCTACCACATTAGCCTTACCAGGATGATACCGGATCTCACAATCGTAATCGCTGATGAGTTCGTTCCATCGGCGTTGCCTCATGTTAAGTTCCTTTTGATCAAAGATATGCTGAAGGCTTTTATGGTCAGTGTAAAGGATACACTTAGTACCATAAAGGTAGTGTCTCCAGATCTTCAAGGCAAAAACAACTGCACCAAGCTCGAGGTCGTGAGTTGTATAATTCTTTTCATGAACCTTAAGTTGCCTTGATGCGTAAGCGATAACCTTGCCTCGTTGCATAAGAACACAACCGAGACCTTGGTTGGATGCATCGCAATACACGACAAAATCATCATTACCCTCAGGTAGCGCAAGAACAGGAGCTTCACACAACAAACGCTTGAGCGTTAGAAAGGCTTCTTCTTGCTTCGAGCCCCAAATATACGGTTTACCTTTGTGCGTCAGAGCTGTTAAAGGCAAAGCGATCTTTGAGAAGTTCGAAATGAAACGCCGGTAATAACCAGCTAAGCCCAGAAAGGAACGGATCTCAGAAGGAGAGGATGGCGTAATCCAGTTCTTGATTGCTTCAATCTTGGATGGGTCGACATGAATACCCATCTTGTTTACAACATGACCAAGAAACTGTACTTCATCAGACCAAAATTCACACTTGGAAAGCTTAGCATAGAGTTGCTCGGCTCTAAGCTTTTGCAATACCAATCGGAGATGTTGCTCATGCTCGGTCTTGGTCTTAGAATACACCAGAACATCATCGATAAACACGATCACGAATTTATCCAAGAAAGGCCTACACACCCGATTCATAAGATCCATGAAAACGGCGGGTGCGTTGGTTAGACCGAAGGACATGACCAAGAATTCAAAATGGCCATAACGAGTACGAAAAGCAGTCTTCGGAACATCTTCATCGCGGATACGCAACTGGTGATAGCCAGAGCGGAGATCAATCTTCGAGAAACAAGAGGCACCTTGGAGTTGATCAAAGAGGTCGTCAATACGCGGTAAGGGATACCGGTTTTTAATGGTGAGTTTGTTCAACTCGCGGTAATCAATACACATGCGAAACGATCCATCTTTCTTTTTAACGAACAACACCGGAGCACCCCAGGGCGAAGAGCTAGGGCGAATGAATCCTTTAGCAGTCAACTCTTGGAGTTGGCTGGCCAATTCTTGCATCTCAGCGGGTGCAAGACGGTAAGGAGATTTAGCAACGGGGGAAGCACCAGGGACAAGATCAACACGAAACTCGACTTCACGAGCGGGAGGGATACCAGGAAGATCATCAGGAAAAACTTCAGGAAAATCACGCACAACAGGGATATCGCGAAGCTTCTTTCCTTCATCGGGTTTAACCACATGGGCTAGAAATGCAATACACTTCTTCCGCATGAGTCTTTGGGCTTCGGCGCAAGACATAAGTTTAAGACCACTGGAGGGTTTTTCGCCGTAAATATGAAGATCACCATTTTCTCGAGGTATGCGAATCAATTTCTTGGCGCAAATAACTTCGGCGCGATTCTTCGAGAGCCAGTCCATACCAATAATAACATCGAAGCTTCCAAGAGGCATAGGGATGAGGTCGATCAGAAAATCGTTTTCGTTAAGGTTAAGCGTGCAATCTTTAATTACCAAGTTTATTAAAACAGTTTCGCCATTAGCCAATTCAACTGAAAAATCTTCTTTTAAGTCATCGCGCGGTCGCGCAAGCTTCTGCTCGAAGGCGCGAGAGATAAAACTTCGATCGGCGCCAGTATCAAAAAGCATAGATGCATAAAATCCGTTAAGCAAAAATGTACCATTAACTACGTCGTTATTCGCTTGCGCTTGGTGCGCGGTTATGTTAAAAGCTCGGCCACGCGTCACTTGGTTCGAAATTTGGTTCACCGGATTCGCTTGAGTAATCTGAACTTGTAGCCTTGGGCACGCGTTCCGGAAATGACTTGGATCACCGCAGTTAAAGCACGATCTGGGTCGTGGGTTTTGGTAAGTTGGCTGTGGGTTCTGCGGGTAAGCTGGTGGTGTTGGCGCAATCGGATTGGAGGGAGGGGTTCTACAGTACTCAACGGAGTGACCTACGCGGCCACATCGGTTACATTGTCGACACGGGACTTGAGGTGGGTGATGAAGTCTACAGGTTGGGCAAAAGGGTTGGTTTCCTGTGTAAGGCTTCTTAGTTGGCGGGGCAGTAAGTGCTGGATTGGTTAAGGCATAGTTGTGGACTACAGGAGGTGCTGGGTAGGTTGACAGTGGGTTAGGCGCATAAACTGGGGGTTGGTAGATGGGTTGCTGGACAATGGGCGGGTTGGTAAGCGCATAGGCCTTGCGCCTGCGCTTGAGGTTGTTACGGTTTGAGGGTTCTGGTTTGGTTTCTGTTGGTTCAGGGACAGTCTTGGTGGGTTTGGTTTTCTCAGCTCCCCGCAGGAACAGGGTTCCTGCTCTGACATGGTTGTCGCTGAGCACAGCGGCCAACTCAATGGCGTCAGAGAGGGTAACTGGGTTTCTGGCCCATACAGAATCTTGAATTTCCATGGGGAGACCCCCAAGGAATTTCTCGATTGCTCGACGTGAAGGGGTAACAAGGTGAGGAACCAGTAAGCTTAGCTCGTGGAAGCGCGTCGCGTACTCGCGCGCTTCACCGCTGTATTGCTTAAGATTCCAAAATTCTTCCTCCAGGCGCTTAACTTCGTTGGGAGGGCAGAATTCTCGCGTCAGAATTTCCTTGAATTCCTCCCATGTCATGCTAGACGCAGCCTCTGCGCCACGCGCATGAGCTACTCCATTCCACCATGTAAGCGCTCTGGATTCCAGGACACTGGAAGCATACAGGGTTCGTCTGTCTGAGGGGCATTGGGTATGGAGGAAAGTGTTTTCAATCTTCTCAAGCCATTGGAGCATCACGGTGGCTCCTTCAAGACCTGTGAACTTCGGAGGGTTACCCGCATTAAAGGACTTAATGTTATAACTGGAGGTATTAGCATTGTTTTGGCTCAAAGCTTGGGCTATTGCGGCGGCCATTTCCTGGGAACGTTGCTGTCTACGCATGCGCGAGGCTTCTCTTCTCTGAAATCGGCGAGATAGCGGAGGCATTCTATAAAAATTTTAATTTTAGTTAATATCTTGGTTTTAACGCAAAGTATAACCTCAAAAAGCTTGGTTTCACGGAGTCAGTTACTGTCCAAAGTTAAAGTAAAATAAATGACCCTAAATGCAGACTTAATAAAGGTAACAAATTCGAATCAAGAATCGACAATTCATGTATCACCATGACTTTCCGAATTCCCAATTTAAAATATACGGGCAAACGAGTATTGGAGATTGACGATTCATGTATCACCATGACTTTTCAATCTTCAATATAAAATATACAAGAAAATGAGTATTGGAGGTTGACAATTCATGTATCACCATGACTTTTCAAGTCTCCAACCTCATAACATAATCGTAAATGGAAATTGAAAATCAACTATTCATGTATCACCATGACTTTTCGGATTTTCAAATCCAACAAACGAATATGTAAGAAAAATCAATAAAAATCGAAATTCAATTAAAAATCGAAATATCGCGAAATAAAACATAAGATCATATACTGCGCAAGCGCGAGCATATTCATAAATAACGAGTAATTAACAATAAGCGTGCAAACATGAGATTTCTCTCATGCGCGAGAAGGGACTCTTAGGTATTCTAGGCCGTTACATCTAACCACCTATCCTAAAGTCAACGAGCTCTGATACCAATCTGTAACACCCCGACCAAAGGCGGATTATACATCGGGGCGCCACATATTGCTTCATTACTCGCGACACTATTGGTGTCAATATTTATTAATACACATTTTATCGCGCACGCGCAGCGGGGAAAATAAAGAACATAAATCAAACATAAATCAATATATTATAAATTATAACATTCAAACAACATTAACTTGTCTTGATACATTTTAATTCTAGGTCCAAAAGTAAAAACGTCCTACGTGTCCACAAGCTCCAAAACAGCTACTGCAAACCTGAACATGTGTTAAAATAAACGTCAAACACTTGCGTGTTGGTGAGAAATCAAGTTTAATAGATAATCATAGATAATCACAGTAAATCTGCGCGCAACACGTGTATGTCTAGAGTTTAACAAGGGTGTAATCAGATTGTGATCAAGCCTAAGATAGTTCATAGATCATAGTTCAATCCATGCTCCCAATTGAGCATAAAAACGAGAAAACATCTGTGCAAGTGTAAACAAAGAAAACCGTAAACGATAGGTCTCCCGTGTTCAACTAATGGTACCAACGGAACTGCGGAATAGGCCGAACAAAGCGGTTAATGATACACACATACAAATAAACAGCCAAGTAAACGTCCTCAACACATGGGATACTGCGCGACTAAAGTTCATAAACAAGTTTAAGACTCAAGTTTTGTATGAACACATGAACATCCCAAAGCATTTAAAATAAAAAGGGATTAGATACGAGATAACTCACATGATAAACGATGCGGTGATAGATAAAGCAAGAACCAACTTTAAACAAGCACAAGTTAACCTATAAATAAGATTATTGTTTTAATGATTTGTTTTAAGTCTTGATTATAAGTTAGCATAATTAATAAGTAAACTATTATATATAATATATATTACCGGAAAAGCAGGAAGAACAAGGAGGAAGACGGAGGCAGAGAGGAAGACGGCAGAGAGAGCAAGGAGCAAGAGAACAGGAGAGATTAAGTGTTTTGTGTGTGATGTGTTAGGAAAAATAATACTATTATTTATAGAGAAACCCTAGGGAACACAATCCTAGAAAAGGGGAAAAGATCTCAAAAAGCAAAAGATATCAAACAGCATAAGAATCCAAAAGCAAAAGATATCAAAAGATATGGCAGCTGCAGGGGGCAAGATAAAGCTGACAGGGAACAGTAACAGGCATGGGCGGATCAGATAAAGGTACTGGTCAAGCATGGCAAAAGCAGATCTCAAAAGATAATGTCAGTCACTTTTTCTGCCAACCAATGGGGTTGGTGCGCATGCTGCGCCGAAAGTAACTTTTCAGACAAAGCAGATTAGGTCAACAGCACAAAAGATAAGACAACACAAAAGCAAACGGCTAGATTTAAACAGAAAACTCGAAGGATTCAGCGCGAGAAGGCTAAGGCGCGAAGGCAGACACAGAAGGTCAAGAGAGCGCGAGCGCGAAGGCAGACAGAACCAACCTTAACGCGTCGCGGGAAGAACTTCATTTCTTAGCGCGCCGCGGGAGGAACTAAAATTCCTAGCGCGCCGCGGGAAGAACTATAATTCTTAGCGCGCTGCGAGAAGAACTACAATCCTTAGCGCGTCGCGGGAAGAACTACCGTTCTTAGCGCGCTGCGAGAAGAATTACAATCCTTAGCGCGCTGCGAGAAGAGTTCGTCTCGCGTATCGCTGAAACAGGTGGTCTTCACGCAGGATTCCTTGTAAGGGGTCTGGCGCGTGGAGCTGCGCAGACAACCTTAGGCGGGAAGGAACAAAGGACAAGCCAAGAGTTAGAAGAAAAAGAGGGAAACAAGGCGTAAGGGCGGGACGGCGACAAGAGGGAAAAGAAGGCGGAAAGAGAGAAGGAGAGGGACGGGACGGCGGAAAGAAAGAGAGAGAAAGAGGCGGGAAGGAAAAGTATATATTATTATTAAAAGTAAAATATAAGTATAAATAAATATTAAATCATAAAAGAAAGAGATCGGATAAGGGAAACGGGTACCTGGGTCGGGTCGGATCGGGTCAGATGTTACACTCAGGATCATACCGGAGATTACAAGGATCCCGATCTTTCTTCATAGAGCCACCCATGCACTCTCCAAAGTGTTGTATGCGGGGATCGATCTAAACTGGGTCTCCATTAAAGAACCTAGGCTTCCCATGGTCTTACGGGTCTTCATAAATCCACCCACGCCCTCCTCAAAATGTTGTTTGTGGGGATCGAACGAAACTGGGTCTCCATTAAAGAACCCATGCTTCTCTGGGCAGTCTCCGAGAATTGCAAAAAGTTTTTGTGCTAAAGACTAAAAAGTTGGTTTTAAGTAAATGAAGTTTCTGTTGGGTTTAAACAATTTAGTTTTTAAATAGGCTTACATGGTTATGATTTTGGTTGTGTAAAAAACTTTTTGCATGAATAAAAAATAAAGTTAAACATATCTCAAGTGAGATTATAACCCATAATCTTTCAGTTGTAAGTCATACTCCTTTGTCACTAGACCAAGCTAGTGATTGTGTAATTTAGTTTTAAACATTAAATATACGTGTTTTTCATAAAAATAATATATGTATTTTTTTTTTAAAAAAAAATTCGGGCCTACTGGGTGGTCGGTGCGACCACCCAGCCGTCCTTGAGAGATGGCCCTGATATACATGTAGATTCATTCATTGGCTAAAAAATTTGATTAATGATCAACCCATGTTCTTGATTACAAACACCATATGTAGACTAATATGCATGTAGATTCATTCATATTTCATTATGGATGTATTATTTATAACAATTACGAGCTCTTATTTTTGTAGTTGATAGCAACAACACGTATAGAGTTCTTAAGGGGAGCAATTACCTACACGGATATTTAACGATGAAATTTTGTATATTATTATTTTTATCATAATTAATATGTTACTAATTGTTGCTTTTTTGTTTGGTAAATTTGTTTATGAGTTGGTAAATTTGTTTACAGGCATTTAAGATGTTTTATGATAAATAGGAAAGTGATAAACCAATTAATAACAACACATGAGGCATGATTCTAAATCAACAAGCGAGTGCTGGTTCGCTCGAGCTAACCGAGCTTAGGTCACTTGAATAATTAGCCTTAACATATTTAACTTTTGACATTAAAATTAAACATTAAAACTCTAAATGCGTGTGTTTAAACCTAAATTATTTTTACAATCAAACATTAAAATTTAACTTTTAACAAAAATAAGTCATAAATTTTAAATGCATGTGTTTAAACCCAAGTATATTGAATTTATATGGGGTCCTTAAAAAATTTAACATATTATCTCTACGAAATTTTTAAAAAACGTTGGGGTCTTGGGCCCGCCCCGGTAACATATTTTGGGTATATTTAATTAATTTGATTATTATTTATGTTTGAATTTAACAAAATTAGATGATGGAAAGCTACAAGCACAAGGGGACTTTGGGGCTGTTTGGCAAGTGCTGA
Organism: Bidens hawaiensis; assembly: GCF_021521415.1. Classification (NCBI taxonomy): domain Eukaryota; kingdom Viridiplantae; phylum Streptophyta; class Magnoliopsida; order Asterales; family Asteraceae; genus Bidens; species Bidens hawaiensis. The sequence continues at coordinate 133,968 of NW_027494710.1, read as the reverse complement.
ACCATTAAGTGCTGAATGATTAAGAGGTCTGAATGATTAAGAGGCTCTGAGCCAATAAGTGCTGAACCAGTAAGTGTTGTTTGGTTGGACTTCTGAATGGCCATGCAGAATGACTATTATACCCTTTTGAACTATTTAATGCAAAATGAACTAACAGATTTTTTTTGTTTCTATTTTCATTGAAACCGAATATACAAAACCCAATATACGCAAATATATAAACATGAAAATGAAAACAATATACAAAAATGTTTCAAATATACAAAAAAAAATCACAGTACCACAAATATATATGTTTCAAATTGAAAGTTATATACAACAACTAAACCAACGTCTTCATTCTGAACCAATGTCTTCATACATGCAACCCGAACCGAGGTCTTCATCTGAACCGTAGAAATTTCCTAACAAAACACAGTTACATTAATAAATGTATTCGACCCATGAAACCGTCCCGCGAAACCCAAGAACCCCATCCGTGAAACCGTCCCGCGAAACATAGTTACATTAATAAAATAAAACTTAAAAACTATATCAAAAACCTGCAAACCCATGATATAATGTTCCAACCCCGTGTAGAGCCGGAACCAGCCCTTTATTAATGGTCCAATTTACAGGTACGACATTTGCCCTTTTAAGATTCCGGTCCAGTCCGCTTATATATATATGCATTATTATATATTTTTTATACAACATACACATATATATACATATATGTACACTACATACTCGTATATAAGCGAGTTTTTAGTTGGCCCGTTAGATATAAATAAACAAAAAATTTGCGTTTGTTTATCTTTGTTCAGTAAGTGTTTGTGAACCGTTCGTGAACACATTACTTTCTTAACGAACGAACATGAAAAAGGCCATGTTTGTGTTCGTTCGGTTCGTTACATGGCTAAACATATATATAAAAAAATTATGCACCATGTAAAAGTTTCAATTATGTGATATTGAATGAATCAAAAATATATGACGGTTGTAATAGTTGGACTGCAAGGGATGATGCTTGGATGTGCTATACTGCTATTATTGTTTTAAGTTGTATACCAATTCAATTGTTATCTAAATCTTGATAGATTATTGAAAGAACTTTGGTTCATTTTATTTCAAAAGAACTCAAATTATGAGTCCATGAAAATTAACACATGTTTCAGTTAATATAAGGAAAGTGAAGCTTACTATCGATAGATGCCAAAGCAACTTCATCTCCTAAATTATATCCCAATGGCACTACTAATAATCCAACAGGAGACACCAACCATTTCTCACATTTTTAGCTTATTTTGCATCATCTGCCAAATCACTTCCTCTGCAACAATCAATCAGAGTAGCAGTTAACAATTATTAGCATTTGCAATATATAAACCAATAATTTGAAAGCACAAATTGATGCAAACCATCATTATACATAGCAACATGTTATGACCATCCAAACTTGAGACATCAACTGATGTAAAACCAGGATGATATATAAGAATATCAAAATACCATTTTTTTGTCTAACAAACGACAGAAGAAAGATACGCGTAAACGAATCAGATTAGGCGTTCGAGCCAAATTTGATTTTGGATTCTTAAATTGCAATTATAAGTAGACCAATAATCAGTCAAGATTAATGTAACTAGCTTTCACTTTGGGTTTTAAAATTCTTTGATAGTTTAGGTTTTTTTTTCACTTTTGTTAAACCTGAAAGCCGACCCAAGCCTGAACCATTTGACCCGAAGCTAATATTAACGCAAGCATACATGACCAATACCACTTTATTTCACTATTTATTTCACCATTTTGATTAAAAACAATCCCTATTCTCTAACAATTATGAACCAATCCTATCAATCCAATTAATACGTGTTAAAAAATAACCACAGACATTTTACATTCAAGTTTCAATCGATTGAGTAAAAAATTCGCAAATTGTTATTGGAGAAAAAAAATTACCTGAGATGGGATCGATGGAGAAGATGTGTTCGAAGGGTGTAACAATCGATTGAGTAGTAACGCCATAGCAGTTGTACTTGGGAGGGAAGGAGTGATAGCATAAGGTTTAAGGGTTGGGAGGGATGAACGAACCTTGTATATTACTTTAGGGTTAATTTGGTCTGATTTCTCATTCAGTGAACATGTTGTATCTGAGCGATTAAGATCTGAATAGAGCCATTAAGAGGTTGTGATTATCTCAAACAAACACTCTGGATCTGAGCGATTCAGATTTCACATCTGAATGGTCTGATTCAGAGCCTTTCCAAACAGCCCCTTAGGTGTATATTCGGTGATATCTGCTGGTTTTGCGCCTACTGTCAAAAGAGTAAGATGATATTGAGCCTGAAAGGATGCCATCCCTTCTTTTATAACAATCTTTTTTTTTTCACGTGAAGCATGATGACATGGCTAAAATGCATGGTAACTTATTTTATGTTTGTGTGTGTGTATATACGGGTTTTTTAGAGGTTTACAAATCACATGTTTAAAACAAGTGACAGTATAAAGCTTGATAGAATTGACTAAACGAAATTAAATTGAATCTAATCATGTGAAGGGTAATTTGGTCTTTTGGTATTATGGTAAACATCCCCTAAACTATTAGAGTCAAATGATTTTTGATGTCTAAAGGAGTCAATAAGCTTGTATCGAAAAGCTGGAACACCTAGGACTAATATGATAATTCAAACCTTACCATTTGGTCAACCTTTTTTTATTCTCGCACATAATTACAACTAACAAGTTGAGGAGAAATTGGTTAAAGGTTTTATGCTAAAGCCTATACACAAATTATGTCATTTTTGTGTGAAGTTACAGGTGCCGGTGAAATTGCTTAATGGTTTATTGGTTACTCTATACAATCTCTCTTACTTGCATTGCTTTTGAAAGAATCATATCATATCCTGGTAATTAAGTAATTTCTTTTTTTATTTTGTAGTTTTTGTTTCATTTGCATCTTGTTTAAGAAAAAATACTTAAAATTCTACCATTTTTAAAGCACAAATATTGTGGAATGTATGAGTTCAGCCAAGGCTGCTTTGGAGAGTAACCCGAACATTTCTTCAGGCTGGTGTTTTTTTATTAACTTCCAACAATAGTTATTAATTATGCTTTGAATGATTTTAACAAACCAAATGGCCGCCCCCAAGTAATGTCCAAATCACCTTCTATTTACTATAAGTTTAGTTAATAATAATTTATAAAAAATGTTGATTCTAAATGAACAATAATGTATAAAAATGTTGATTTCTTGAATGAAATTTAAGAGATAAACACTTAGAATATATTATACATGTCTTCTGAATATAATTTTAATTTTTACTTAAGATATTTAAGCATAATTGAGTAAATTAATAACTTACTAATCGGCTGTACAAATTAATCGGTTGTACGAGTTGGATGATAGTATACTATATAGTATATATAAGGGTTGGATGACACGTCATAACGGGTCATAATAAGTACTTCTATTCTGATTTGGACTTAATAACTTATTTTGTTTTGAGTTTTCATCACACGTTTATGTTTTAGTCTTTGTTCGATGCCCACTAGGATTCGAGCTTTAAATAATTTTAGATTTTAAGATATTTTTTGTTTGATCCGCATTTACCATATGATCATTTCGAGTTTGTGGTTTCTAAAAAGGTAAATTTATTGTGTGTAGGCTCTAATGATCATAGTCACTTTCTTCATTACAGTGGCGGATGTTTCTTTTGGCGTGGGCCACGGCCCAAACACGTTTTCGCTCGATAGTGTATTTTTTTTCGGAAAAATAAAAAAAAATATATAAATGTATTGAGTTCGGCCCAACCAAGTTATTTGAATCCGGCCCAACCATACTATTTGAGTCCGGGCCAACCTTGAATTTTTAAAAAAATAAAGTTTGTTTAAAGCAAAAAAAAATGAGAAATTGCTTACGAAATAAACATATAGATAAAGAAAGACTAAGAAATAAAACTACGCAAGACCAAGGCCAAACCCAAATAATTTTAAACAAAAAAACAAAAAACATTAAACCCAAAATCCAACCCTACCATTCGGTTGATGTTCGAACACAACAACAAATGTAGTTTTCATTGTGCGTTGGCTGTTGTGACTTACTGACGTGTGAGGTTCCGCTCAAAAGTCTGAATAGAAGCTCGGGTGAATTGGTAAAATCGTTTGGGTGTGAAATCGATTAATCGATTGATTGAGCATTGTCACTGTTTATTGAGGCCAGAACTAACTCGTGCATGTTGGAGTGAAATCGATTAGTCTAAATAGATAACGGAAGCAAGCAGAGACCATGTTCGGCCATTCACATTTCACCATTTTGTATTTCTTTCAATTTGGTAGGTTAGGGCTTGAAATTATTGTTTGACCCGACTCGAACCGGATTACCGACCTAAAACTTATAATCATGAAATTTTTTTTGGGTATTGTGACTTTCAGCTCATGCATACTAGATGTTCAAGATCCGTCATTATTTCATTACATGTTAGTATGGGCCTATATATATTCTCAAGGTACTGAGTGTTACTTTCTATCCTTTTCTCAATCTGACATATGTTCAAAATTTATTTAATTTGTGTTGTTTTACTTTTTGTGATGGAGTATCAGATGGTCTTCTTGGGTGGGGGGGGGGGGGGGGATTATGAAGGAATGTTGATGAAGTCTAGCAACAATGAATAGACATTTTGTAACTAGCACTAGAAAAATGTAAATCTTTTGTAATCATGTCATCATATGGCTAACGTATAAAATTTCCATATTTTGTAAACACTTGTAGAAACCTGAATCTTTTGTAAGGTGGGTTTGGGATGTGTAGTGATATTATAGATGGTTTCTTTTGAAAATGCATATAAACAACTGTTACATGTTATTATGGTTTCTTTTTAAGTTATGCATGATTTGCTTATTAAAATTACATTTTTCGTCATTAAGACATATAGGATTTTTTTTTCATATACACTATTCATGTATATATATATAATAAAACCATTAAACTTTATACCGACTAAATCATATATATACGGTTGACGTAGGGAGCCTAACAATGGATGGAACTAACGTACTAGACATATTACTCAAGCACGCCATACAAACTAGTACACCTATTTTTGAATGGACGGAATAAAATGTTTAAAACCATGAATGAGTTAACCGGGTGATACACAACAAAGTTGAATCAAATATCAGTTGGAACCCCGCCGTAACGCGTGGGCTAATCTACTAGTAAATATAGTGGGTGTTGCCATGATATGTGGTCAAGGACACTTGCAAATCGTAACAACCGAAAACAAATCAAAAGAAACTATAAGGGCCACGATGTAACAAGTTAATACAATAAGTAGGGTAAAGTTAAATTGAGAATTTAATTACCGAATACTAAGCCGCTATTTCCGGCAGAGCACCGCCATCCATTCGTATATAAACCCCTTCTACCCATCTCTTGTTTATCATTCACAATCTTGAACAACAAGCCAAGCATCAAAGCAAATCACAATGTCTTCGTCGCAGAAAACCATCGTGTTAAAGAGTTCGGACGGAGAAACCTTCGAGGTTGAAGAAGCGGTTGCGTTGGAATCGCAAACAATCAAACACATGATCGAAGATGACTGTGCCGGTTCTGGCATCCCACTCCCTAATGTCACCAGCAAGATCCTGGCCATGGTTATCGAGTACTGTAAAAAGCATGTGGAACCATCTACCAACGATGAGGCTCTTAAATCGTTTGATGTAGAGTTTGTTAAAGACGTAGATGATCAAGTGACTCTTTTTGATCTGATTCTGGCTGCAAACTATCTCGACATCAAAGGCTTACTCGACCTGACCTGTCAATCGGTGGCTGACATGATCAAGGACCTGAGTCCTGATGAGGTTCGCAAGATTTTCAAAATCACTAATGACTTCACCCCTGAGGAAGAAGCCGCGGTTCGCGAGGAGAATGCATGGGCGTTTGAATAAAGATCCAGATTATTATTATTAGTTATCAACATGCATTTATATATCTTTTTTTCATTATTATGTTTATTTAGCTTTTGGTTTTATGCAAATCTGGGTACTAATATCATGTTGATTAAATTCTTACTTTGTTTCTCTATAAATACTAATGGTTTTGGTTGTTATTAATATCCATTATTATATTGCAATTTTCTTTTCTTGGTTGAATCTATTGACAAAATAATTAAAACCCAACTAATAAAATTGGGTATAGATGGAATGATGCTAAACCCTAAATTCTTTAACAGTTTAACAACATCGTCTGGTTCTAGAGCTTGTAATGGAGCAGGTCTTGGGTAATCAATATGATTTAGTAAATATTTGTTTGTATCTTTTATTGTTCATCTTTTATCTCCTTTCCTTGTATATATATCTCTTATTTAATTGTCTTCATGGATGTTATATATCTTTCAATGAAAGAATAAAAGCTAAAGAACTTATTTGACACTTTACACAATATCCAGTGGTGGATCTAGAATTATTAATCGGATGTAGAATTATTAATCAGTGGGTTAGAACGGGTAGTGTCAGAGCGGTCAGGTAAAAAAAAATTGACATTAAGTTGTTGCAAAAAAGTAACCCTTAATATTAAAAGAATGCACACATGCTATTATACTCGTTTTTTTAAAAAAAAAAAGTGTGATACACTAATTGGTGCTTAGCTTAAACCCTCAATCAAACTAAATAGTCATTAAAAAATAGCCTATACTACATTGCATATTTAGAACATATTTGGGATTGAGTTTGTAATTATAAAAAAAATATTGGCTTTTTTGAAAAGCGATAATTAAAAATGTGTTTACAATCACGAATATCTTTTTTATTTTAGTTTTTTACAAGAGTTAAAAATCTGTTTATTATGAGCTAAATCACGGCAACCAACAAGTCAATAAACTGTTTAAAAACTCAATCTCAAAATGATCTTACAAAACCTTCAATCAAAAATTAGGAAGGAGTTGGTGTTTAGCTCAAACCCTCAATCAAATTAAAATAAAACCACCCATTGATTACCAATATTTTGCCAAGATCGGACTTTGAGAAACATATATAAGTCAACAGGGACTCTGAATTGGGCTTGGAAGAAATATCATAGCCTTGGCCCTGAACTTCAAGTAAATCTGTCACTGCTAGTACCCATTAATGATACATAAATTGTCTCTCCCATATAAACCATTATTGATGGTTCCGGGTTCGGGTTTTTTGTACACCTCTACCTAGAAGAGGTGCAAAAATTGGTTAACCGGTTAACCATTAACCAGTTAACATGCTAATCATTTTTTTTTTGCGGGAATTAACCGGTTATACCGGCTTTTCGGGTCGGTTACTAACCGGTTTTGACCGGTTAGACCCGAACCGGTTAATAACCGCCGGCTTTGAAATCAATAATATAAACCGGTTACTAACCGACGGTTAGAATCGGTTAGTAACTAGTTAGGATTGGACCAATTAGAATTTCGGGTACAAACTGGTTAAAAACCGTTTAACCGGGTAATGTGTGCACCTCTACCACCTAGCATGGGCCCATGTGATGTTCTTTCAACAATAGCGTTTAGATAATCTCCAATAAGGTATTTTTATGAAGTGTTAATGGGTGTTTGTCCACGTCACTCATTTTTTCTTATTGTGGATGTAGTTTTTATCAAGCATTTTTAGTGGAATTTTTCAAAAAAAAAAAAAACTATCATAAACAATACATTTTTGCATGTGGTGGGCCTAGATGGGGAAGTTGGGTCTTGAATTAAAAATTATAAGGTAGAAGGTGGTGATGATGTGACAATGTTTTTTTATTTTGTGTTTTTAGGATTCCGTGTTGTGTAGGTTTTGGGCATTTTTAAAGGATGGTGTTTTTATGATGTGCCGGGTGATTAGGCATATTTTTTAGTGTTTTTTGAATTCCTTATTGTGAATGCTCTTAGATACTAAAAATGAGTTTTGGGTCCAACACCAGTACTGTTTCTCTATAAATAGTGATCGATTTTGGTGTTTTAAGGGCTACAAGAAGCCTGGTTTGCTCTTTAAACCGCATAGTTAAGACATCCAGATCGGATTTGAAGTAGATGAAAAAGAAGTCCGTTGGCAAAAATTGAACAAAAACATGGGAGTCGGACTTAATACGTATAAAAATAATGATATACCAAATATTAGCTATTAAATAATAACATAAAAATATAGTAAATAATATACGTAATCCTAACAAGAAAATAAGAATAATGGGTCCAGAAAAGAGTGGTAACATTAAGGAAGCTGCACGAGATTGAACCATTGTGTGGCTAGAAATAGAAGGAATGCTCACTACATCTCAGCGCGAGCTAACGTGACGTCTTCTCCACACGCAAAACATCGATACACCTAGGAATGCTCTATGTGAGCAACAATTTAACGCCAAGTTACTCACGGGGACAACCAAAAAGAATATATTTACTCACTTATAATGTAACTTGAGCTATATTAGTGCACTAACCACAATGCTATTAACCGATTGACCATCCCCCATCCCCGTGCATGCACCTCCACTAGTTTCAATAGGTTATAGGTTGGTTGGTTGAGTTTTCATTGATAAATTTTAAAGAAATTATTATCTAACTATTGAAAGTAAAAAAAAACAAGAATTTTAGTTTTTTTTTTATTTTTTATTTTTATATATAAAAGATACTTCATAACTTTGGTAAAGATCCATTTCTTCCTAAAACATCTTATGCTAATATTATCTGAGGTATATGCATATACATATCGATGAGGGATCGATGACTAATTGCAGATTTGTAGGGTAATTAAAAGCTAGACCTCGATATCAGACCTCTTTCACAAGTTTTTCATAACTTTATAGATACGACACAAGCCAGAGAAGACAAAGTGTAATTTAATCATCTCTCTATAGCTATGGCGGCGATCAAGAACTCAACCGGGCAGATTGATGTAGCAACTATCCACAAATCAAATATCCATTTGTTATGTTAGGGACCTATATTTGTAACTAGTTTTTATTCCCCGTATTAAAGGAGTTGTTTTTATATTATTTGTTTCTGATATTTATTTATTTTTTGAACATTTATTTTTTTATTGTATGAAAGTTAATAATATACTTATGGTTTGATGATAAATTGTTATACAAATAAATGAGATGCTATAACCCGGTTTAAAAGCTATATGTGTTTGATGAGACCCAAGACCCGTTTATTTTTTTTACTTTAAAATTGGTTTTTTAATTATAAATAATATATATATTTTTAAATAAATTAGATATTAATTTTTAGCAAATCTCTACTTTATAGGATTTTTAATTTAATGAGATGTTATAACCCGTTTAAGAAATATATGGGTTTGATAAGATCCATACTCGTGAATTCAGGTCAAATGCATGAGAAGTCTATATTTAAAAATTAAGCAAATTTGGTGACTCCAAAAAAGGGTGGAAGCGACCATACTGCGACACGTAAGATTTTTATGTTTTCGTTTATATATATTATAGATAGATTATAGATTTAATATTCAAGAAGTTTTTCAATACTTTCAAAGAATGTTGTTGTAAATCACGATGGCCAAGATCCTAATATTGATTAGTAGTACTTTTAGTAAAGATACTTTTTAAGAAGTTCTTTGTTCAAAAATTCGATTGATTGGATAATAAAAATAGAAGTACACCGATGCAATAAACTAAAACAATAAGTGTGTAAAGTGAAACAAAATAAGTTTGATTTACATTTGAAATAAGGTTACCGAATGGTTAGCCGATATTTCCGGCAGATCACCGCCATCCCATCTTATATAAACCCCTTCATCCTCTCTCAAGTTTCTCATTCACAATTCACACAACCTTAAAGCACCATGTCGTCGTCGCAAAAGACCATCGTATTAAAGAGTTCTGACGGCGAAACCTTCGAGGTTGAAGAAGCGGTGGCGTTGGAATCACAAACAATCAAACACATGATCGAAGATGACTGTACCGGCTCTGGCATCCCACTCCCTAACGTCGTCGCAAAAGACCATCGTATTAAAGAGTTCTGACGGCGAAACCTTTGAGGTTGAAGAAGCGGTGGCGTTGGAATCACAAACAATCAAACACATGATCGAAGATGACTGTACCGGCTCTGGCATCCCACTCCCTAACGTCACCAGCAAGATCTTGGCAATGGTTATCGAGTACTGTAAAAAGCATTTGGAACCATATACCAACGAAAACGATCTGAAATCGTTTGATTTAGAATATGTTAAAGTGGATACATACACTCTTTTTGATCTAATAGTGGCAGCAAACTATCTCGAAGTCAAAGGCTTACTCGACCTGATGTGTCAGACGGCGGCTGAGATGATGAAGGGCAAAATTCCTGAAGAGAATCGCAAGATTTTCAACATCAAGAATGACTTTACCTCCCAGGAAGAAGCAGAACTTCGAAAGGAAACTACAAGGGCTTGGTCAAAGGGTTCTAGAAGAAGTCAATAGTGATACGCTATCGCCATTGAACCAACGTCATCGCGTATCGTGATGACGTGGCATACGCGATGACGTGGCCTGACAGTTTGTGACACGTGTGCCACGTGGCAACCGGTAGCACTATGTGTTACCACGTGGCAGTCGGATCGCTACGTGTCGCCACGCGGCACAACGTATGCCACATGTCGCCACGTGGCAGGTCTACGTGGTGACTGTCCAAGCCTACGTCGCGATACGCGACGGGCTTGCCAAAGAGGCCGTCGTGTACCGCGATGGGCTCCAAATTTTGCCTATAAGTAGAAGGCTAGGGGTTCATGCCTTCCTCACACCAAACTCAGTATATCACTCTCTCTCTAACATCTCTCTAAACTATACAAACCATACCCTCGATCGGTCTCGAAGTTCGTGCCATAATTTCTTGATTTCCGTGTTCGTTTCCTCGAAGTTCGTGCCACTCTCCACCGACGTATCGACCAAGAAGGTGTTTGTTATATCTCGATGTTAAGATGGTGAATCTCGTAAGGCGTGTAAACAAGTGGTGAAGTTTTGGAGTTTGTCGTTTGGCGTGACGAGGAAAGGAAAACAAGAAGAAGGGTTGAACGAGAAGGAAAGGAAAGTGAAGCGGCGTTGGAGTGCTGCTCAAATTATTAGGGTTTTCATAAGCCAACAAAGGTAGGCGTATGCATAACGCCAATGAAAATAATAATAAAATATTATAAAGGCTTAAACCTTAAGTCGAGGTTATACTCGATACCTCGATAAAAGAAAAGTAAACATAACAAAGAAAAGAACAAAAGATACGATTATGAATATTGATATATATATATATATATATATATATTCTTTGTTATGAAAATATTATTTAAGTAATAATAACTATTCTTAAATAATAAAGAAAAGAATACGTTTCTTAGAGAAGAAGAAACGTCGGGTTTATGTAATTAAACTAAAGGTTTATAAATTACTTTTAAACTAAAGGTTTTAAATTAAAAGAGATTTTGATCTAAAGGTTCATCGAGGTAAAATTTATAAAATAAGACTAAAGGTCTTAAGCCGGATTGTACATCCGACTAACAATTGGTTATACTCGTACTATAGGTGCGAGATAGCAACGGGAAAGACCCTCGGACGGTGATTGAAGCCGATCCAATCAAAAGGTGAATACTTCCCACTTTTACAAACTTGTTTTTCAAATGAGTCAAACGTGTTATATGAAAAACTTTACATGAGACTAAGTGTCTCTAAAACATTTATAAACAAGGGTATAAATACTGGCCTCAGGCTATAGTGTACGTTTGTCTGGATCCTTTCATATGTGGTGGGCACACCACACCTGGTCACAATTACCCTCGCCTACGGGGAGTATGACCTTATGTATACGTATAAGCACTCAACTAGTCGAACGCTGCGGTGTTGCGCTGGGGGAACCGAGTATAGAGACTTGAGTTTATAAATTGTATGTTTTAACTTGATTATTCCTAAGCCACGTTAGGTCGGGACCTACGTAGTCTCGAGGGATAATTAAGTAAAGAAAAATATTTTAGCGTCAGCACATTCACTAGCATTCGTTGCTGACGTATTTTCTTACATTTTGCAGGTGACCAAAGTTAGCGCTTGGAGGAACGAAGTGCTCAAAAGATATCCGATGGCTCGGATCTATTTTTGTATAAACTTAAAATATTAAAATGATGGTTTGAAATTAAAAACAATTAATGCTTTTGTTATAACTTAAAACGGGTATTTTATAATCCCGTCTTTTGTAATATTACACTTTAAACCCACAATTATATAAAGTCTTCCGTTATTAAACGTAACTCCGATTTATTTACAATTGTGGTACCAACATATGTGTCATATGCCTAAGCCGTGATTTAGGGTGTGACAAAGTACTTGTACTCCGAGGCTAACCCGTATAAACCAATTATCTAAGCATGTGCCAAACTAGTTGAGGGGTTGTCATGGGTTAATTGGTTTACTCAGTTTCCATGTAAACCTAAGTTGATAACCTATTTAAACTATAATCTATATGATCTTTTAACCAACAATCACATTGTAACTAACAATATAAAAGACGATAGGGATAAAGGGTTATATCTTAAAAAAATATATAAACGAAAGCTCTTAAATTCTTTTAAGCAACCAGATTATTTTATTCTTAAATAAAGGCTTCTAATGCATTTGACCCGAATTCATGGATATGGGTCTTACCAAACCCAGATAGCCTTTAAACGGGTTATAACATCTCATTATATTAAAAATTAATCTTATCAAATATTTAATATGAAAATCCTATAAAATAGGGATATACTAAAAATTAATATCCATTTTTTATTAAATTATTTATAATTAAGTCACAATTCTATATTAAAAAAATTTAAGCGGGTCATGAGTCTCACCAATTTTAGATAGCTTTTAAACCGGGTTATAATATCACATTTATTTGTGAAACATTTTCATTATCAATCCCTAAGTATATTATAAACTTCTTTATAATAAGTAAAATTAATATCCAACAAAATATATAAATATTAATAACAAATAATATAAAATAACCCTGTAATACAAGGGATAAAAACTAATTAGATAATATATTTGTTATTTGAACGACGATTTCAAGGCTTGAATTCCTATCCTTTTGGTGAGGGATAATACTCCTTGCTATTGCTTTATAGTCGCTGGGACACCCGTTTAAGGGCATTAATGTAGAATTTAGCTACTCCAGAGATCTACTTTTTTATTTTAAAATTATATATTTAAGAACAATTTTTAATATCTTTGATAGATCATCATGTAAAAGTGAAAGGAAAGGAAAGGATGGCTTTAAAAAAATTGATTTATTGAATAATGGCTTGCAAATCGTAACAACCGAAACAAGTAAAAAAAAACTACAGTGACTACGGTGCAACAAATTAATAATATAAGAGGGTAAAGTGAAAAAGAGTATTTGATTACACCGCCATCCCAACCTATATAAACCCATTCCACCCCTCTCTCGTTCTCATTCGCAATTTCACAATTCATTCACAACCCTAAAAGTGTTACACAACAAAGGATGTCATCGCAAAAGACCATCGTGTTGAAGAGTTCGGACGGAGAAACCTTCGAGGTTGAAGAAGCGGTGGCGTTGCAATCGCAAACTATCAAACACATGATCAAAGATGACTGTGCCGGTTCCGTCATTTCTCTCCCTAATGTCACCAGCAAGATCTTGTCCAAGGTTATCGAGTATTGTTAAAAGCACATGGACCCTTCGACCACCGACGACGACGAGGATTTAAAATCGTTTGATTCAGTATTTGTTAGAGTGGATCAAGACACTCTTTTTGACCTAATTCTGGCTGCAAATTATCTCGACATCAAAGGCTTACTCGACCTGACCTGTAAAACAGTGGGTGAGATGATCAGCGACGCCAAGACTGTCGAAAAGATTCGTGAGAAATTTAACATCATGAATGATTACACACCCGAGGAAGAAGCTGCGGCTCGCCAGGAGCATGCATGGGCATTTGAGTCATAAAGATCCTGATTATTGTTAGTAGTCATATATGTTTAATTGTTATTGGGGTTATTCGGATATATATTGGTACTTATTAGGTTGAATTGTTTCTTTTGTGTCACCTCTTATTAAGTGAATGCTATGAGTTTATTCTATGATCCAAATATAGTCGTAATTACAATTTTTCTTCTTGGTTTGAAGAAATTAATTGACAATATAGAAATTTATAATAATCAAAACTGAACTGATAATAATTAGATACGTCGGCAATTAGAGGTTGGTATTGACGGAAACCCTAATTCCAAAATATCACATATATCAATTTGATATGGTAAATAATTGCTAGCTTATATCTCTTAATGGTTCATAACCTCTTAATGGTTAAGAGGTAGCCATAAGTCTAAATGGTTAAGAGGTAACCCATTAAGACTTATAAGTCTTAATGGTATAAGTCTTAATGGGTTACCTCTTAACCATTTAGACTTATGACTACCTCTTAACCATTAAGAGGTTATGAACAATTAAGAGATAACCTTTTAATGGTCATTAAGAGGCTACCAAACAACCCTAAATCTCGGTTGTCTAGAGCAGCCTAATGGTAAAAGGTAATCTCCTACGCCTTCGATCGCAATTAGCATTGGTTTTAACTTAGACGTAGCTCCCTTCTTTTTGGGTGTGAAGCAGTGTCAAACCAAAACACCCAACAAGCATTAACTCCCCCTAAAAAGGAGGTGATCCAGTCGCAACTTTCAGTACGACTCATTACCTTAATTATTACGATTTCAATCCAGTCACTAGCCAATAGTATCGGGGTATCAGCACCAAGTTTTCAAGAAAATTGGAATCGACCCCATACGCTTTCGTTCACAACCATCATTGGTAGTAAGGATGAGAAAATAGTACCGGGGTATTGGTACCACACCGGTACCAAAACGAGCATTTCAGCACCAGAATCAAGTTTTTAAGAAAATCGGGATCGAGAAATTTGGGATCGGTACCAGTATGGTACTGAGCTCATCTCTAGCCAGTACCCCAAGCCCACCATCTCCTACATGGGAAAAACCATCTTAATAACATTTGAATAATACATAATTTATAACTTGAGTTAAGAAATAATTTACATGTTAATACTCACATATTTAGTCCATATAACTTAATAACGAAAATACCGATAACCGATTTTCTATTAATTTACTTGCAATACTCTACCATCTTAATGTGACATCTGCCCCGATCCGACCCGACCCAGGTACCCGTTTCTCTGACCCGATCTCTTTCTTTTATGATTTAATATTTATTTATACTTATATTTTACTTTTAGTAATAATAATATATATTTTCCTTCCCGCCTCTTTCTCTCTCTTTCTTTCCGCCATCCCGTCCCTCTTCTTCTCTCTTTCCGCCTTCTGTTCCCTCTTGTCGCCGTTCCGCCCTTATGCCTCGTTTCCTCCTCTCTCCTTGTCCTTTGTTTCTTCCCGCCTAAGGTTGTCTGCGCAGCTCCACGCGCCAGACTCCTTACAAGGAAGCCTGCGTGAAGACCATCTGTTCCAGCGATACGCGAGACGAACTCTTCTCGCAGCGCGCTAAGGATTTGTAGTTCTTCTCGCAGCGCGCTAAGAATCGTAGTTCATCCCTCGACGCGCGAAGAATTATAGTTCTTCCCGCGGCGCGCTAGGAATTGAAGTTCCTCCCGCGGCGCGCTAAGAAATGTGATTCTTCCCGCGGCGCGCCTTAGCTTTCTCGCGCGCAGCTTTCTCGCGCTAAACTTATCTTTTCTTCTGTTTTAACTTGCTTGTTTGCTTTTGATATCATATCTTTGTGCTGTTGACCTAACCTGACCTATCTTATGTCTGAAAAGCCACTTTTGGCGCAGCATGCGCACCAACCCCATTGGTTGGCAGAAAAAGTGACTGACATTATCTTTTGAGATCTGCTTTTTCCATGCTTGACCAGTACCTTTATCTGACCCGCCCATGCCTGTTTACTGTTCCCTGTCAGCTTTATCTTGCCCCCTGCAGCTGCCATATCTTTTGATATCTTTTGCTTTTGGAATCTTTTGCTTTTTGAGATCTTTTCCCCTTTTTCTAGGGATTGTGTTCCCTAGGGTTTCTCTATAAATAATAATGTATTTTTCCTAACACTACACACACAAAGCACTTAAACTCTCCTGTTCTCTCTTGCTCCTTGCCGTTGTTCTCCCTTTGCCGTCTCCTCTCTCTTTGCCTCCGTCTTCCTCCCTGTTCTGCCCTGCTTTTCCGGTAATATATATTATATATAATAATTTACTTATTAATTATGCTAACTTGTAATCAAGACTTAAAACAAATCATTAAAACAATAATCTTGTTTATAGGTTAACTTGTGCTTGTTTAGAGTTGGTTCTTGCTTTATCTTACACCGCATCGTTTATCAAGTGAGTAATCTCGTACTTAATCCCTTTTTATTTTTAATGTTTTGGGATGTTCATGTGTTCATACAAACTTAGAGTCTTAAACTTGTTTATGAACTTTAGTCGCGCAGTATCCCATGTGTTGAGGACGTTTACTTGGCTGTTTATTAGTATGTGTGTATCATTAACCGCTTTGTTCGGCCTATTCCGAAGTTTTCATGGATCCATTAGATGAACACGGGAGACCTATCGTTTACGGTTTTCTTTGTTTACACTTGCACAGATGTTTTCTTGTTTTTGTGCTCATTTGGGAGCACGGATTGAACTATGAACTATGAGCTATGATCTATTTAGGCTTGATCACAATCTGATTGCACCCTTGTTAAACACCAGACATACACGTGTTTCGCGCAGATTTATTGTTATCTATTATCTATTAAACTTGATTTCTCACCAACACGCAAGTGTTTGACGTTTATTTTAACACATGTTCAGGTTTGCAGTAGCTGTTTTGGAGCTTGTGGACACGTAGGAAGTTTTCTTTATTTTGGACCTAGATTAAAATGTATCAAGACAAGTTTTTGCTGTTCGAATATTATGATTTATAATATATTAATTTATGATGATTTATGTTATCTTGTTTACTTTGCGCGTGCGCGAATGAATGTATTTATTAAATATTGACACCCAATAGTGTCACGAGTAATGAAACAATATGTGGCGCCCCGATGTATAATCCGCCTTTGGTCGGGGTGTTACAGGTTGGTATCAGAGCTCGTTGACTTTAGGATAGGTGGTTAGACGTAACGGCCTAGAATACCTAAGAGTCCCTTCTCGCGCATGAGAGAAATGTCATGTTTGCGCGCTTATTGTTAATTACTCGTTGTTTATAAATATGCTCGCGCTTGCGCAGTATATGATTTTATGTTTTATTCCGCGATATTTCGATTTTTGTTGAATTTCGATTTTTATTGATTTTACTTACATACTCGTTTGTTGGATTTGAAAATCCGAAAAGTCATGGTGATACATGAATAGTTGATTTTCAATTTCCATTTACGATTATGTTCTGAGGTTGAAGACTTGAAAAGTCATGGTGATACATGAATTGTCAATCTCCAATACTCATTTTCTTGTATATTTTATATTGAGGATTGAAAAGTCATGGTGATACATGAATCGTCAATCTCCAATACTCGTTTGCTCGTATATTTTAAATTGGGAATTCGGAAAGTCATGGTGATACATGAATTGTCGATTCCTGATTCGAATTTGTTACCTTTATTAAAGTCTGCATTTAGGGTCATTTATTTTACTTTAACTTTTGACAGTAACTAACTTCGCGAAACAAGCTTTACGATGACATACTTTGCGCTAAAACCAAGATATTAACTAAAATTAAAACTTTTATAGAATGCCTCCGCTATCTCGCCGCCATCTGAGGAGAGAAGCCTCGCGCAGACGTTCGCAGCAACGTTCCCAGGAAATGGCCGCCGCAATAGCCCAAGCTTTGAGCCAAAACAATACCTCCGGTTACAACATTAAGTCCTTTAACGCGGGTAACCCTCCAAAGTTCACAGGTCTTGAAGGAGCCACCGTGATGCTCCAGTGGCTTGAGAAAATAGAAAACACTTTCCTCCACACCCAATGCCCCTCAGACAGACGAACCCTATATGCCTCTAGTGTCCTGGAATCAAGGGCGCTTACTTGGTGGAATGGAGTAGCTCATGCGCGTGGCGCAGAAGCTGCTTCTAGCATGACATGGGAGGAATTCAAGGAAATTCTGAGAATTCTGCCCTCCCAACGAAGTTAAGCGCCTGGAGGAAGAATTTTGGAATCTTAAGCAATACAGTGGCGAAGCGCGCGAGTACGCGACGCGTTTCCATGAACTAAGCCTGCTTGTCCCTCACCTTGTTACCCCTTCCCGCCGAGCCATCGAGAAATTCCTTGGGAGTCTCCCCATGGAAATTCAAGATTCCGTATGGGCCAGAAACCCAGTTACCCTCTCTGACGCCATCGAGTTGGCCGCTGTGCTCAGCGACAACCATGTCAGAGCAGGAACCCTGTTCCTGCGGGGATCTGAGAAGACCAAACTCACCAAGACTGTCCCTGAACCAACAGAAACCAAACCTGAACCCTCACACCATAACAACCTCAAGCGCAGGCGCAAAGCCTATGCGCTTACCAACCCGCCCATTGTCCAGCAACCCATCTACCAACCTTCAGTTTACGCGCCTAACCCACTGACAGCCTACCCAACCCCTCCTGTAGTCCATAACTATGCCTTAACCAATCCCGCACTCCCTGCCCCGCCACCTAAGAAACCTTATACAGGAACCCAACCCTTTTGCCCAACCTGTAGACTTCACCACCCAACCCAAACCCCGTGTCGACAACGTAGCCGATGTGGCCGCGTTGGTCACTCTGCCGAATACTGTAGAGTCCCTCCCGCCAACCCAATCGCGCAAACACCACCAGTCTACCCGCAGAACCCACAACCAACCTACCAAAACCCACGACCCAGGTCGTGCTTTAACTGCGGTGATCCCAGTCATTTCCGGAACGCGTGCCCAAGGCTACAAGTTCAGATTACGCAAGCGAATCCGGTGAACCAGATTTCGAACCAAGTAACGCGCGGACGAGCTTTTAACATAACCGCGCACCAAGCGCAAGCGAATAATGACGTAGTTAATGGTACATTTTTGCTCAACGGATTTTATGCTTCTGTACTTTTTGATACTGGCGCCGATCGAAGTTTTATTTCTCGCGCGTTTGAGCAGAAGCTTGCGCGACCGCGCAACGACTTAAAAGAAAATTTTTCAGTTGAATTGGCTAATGGCGAAACTGTTTTAATTAACTCAGTGATTAAAGATTGCACGCTTAACCTTAACGAAAACGATTTTCTGATCGACCTCATCCCCATGCCTCTTGGAAGCTTTGATGTTATCATTGGTATGGACTGGCTCTCGAAGAATCGCGCCGAAGTTATTTGCGCCAAGAAGATGATTCGCATACCTCGAGAAAATGGTGATCTTCATATCTACGGCGAAAAACCCTCCCGCGGTCTTAAGCTTATGTCTTGCGCCGAAGCCCGAAGGCTCATGAGGAAAAGGTGTATTGCATTCTTAGCCCATGTGGTTAAACCCGATGAAGGAAAGAAGAAGCTTCGCGATATCCCTGTTGTGCGCGATTTTCCTGAAGTTTTTCCTGATGATCTTCCTGGTATCCCTCCCGCTCGTGAAGCCGAGTTCCGTATTGATCTTGTCCCTGGTGCTTCCCCCGTAGCTAAATCTCCTTACCGTCTTGCGCCCGCTGAGATGCAAGAATTGGCAAGCCAACTTCAAGAGTTGACTGCTAAAGGATTCATCCGCCCTAGCTCTTCGCCCTGGGGTGCTCCGGTGTTGTTCGTTAAAAAGAAAGATGGATCGTTTCGCATGTGTATTGATTACCGCGAGTTGAACAAGCTCACCATTAAGAACCGGTATCCCTTACCGCGCATTGACGACCTCTTTGATCAACTCCAAGGTGCCTCTTGTTTTTCCAAGATCGATCTCCGCTCTGGCTATCACCAGTTGCGCATCCGCGATGAAGATGTTCCCAAGACTGCTTTTCGAACTCGTTATGGCCATTTTGAATTCTTGGTCATGTCCTTCGGTTTAACCAACGCACCCGCCGTTTTCATGGATCTAATGAATCGGGTGTGTAGGCCTTTCTTGGATAAATTCGTGATTGTGTTTATCGATGACGTTCTTATTTATTCTAAGACCAAGGCCGAGCATGAGCAACATCTTCGGTTGGTGTTGCAAAAGCTTAGAACCGAGCAGCTCTTTGCCAAGCTCTCCAAGTGTGAATTCTGGTCTGATGAAGTACAGTTTCTTGGCCATGTTGTAAATAAGATGGGTATTCATGTCGACCCATCCAAGATTGAAGCAATCAAGAACTGGATTACGCCGACCACTCCTTCTGAGATCCGTTCCTTTCTGGGCTTAGCTGGTTATTACCGGCGCTTCATTTCGAACTTCTCGAAGATCGCTTTGCCTTTAACAGCTCTAACGCACAAAGGTAAACCATATATTTGGGGCTCGAAGCAAGAAGAAGCCTTTCTAACGCTCAAGCGTTTGTTGTGTGAAGCTCCTGTCCTTGCGCTACCTGAGGGTAATGAAGATTTTGTCGTGTACTGCGATGCCTCCAACCAAGGTCTCGGTTGTGTTCTTATGCAACGAGGCAAGGTTATCGCTTACGCATCGAGGCAACTTAAGGTTCATGAAAAGAATTATACAACTCACGATCTCGAGCTTGGTGCAGTCGTATTTGCCTTGAAGATCTGGAGACACTACCTTTATGTACTAAGTGTATCCTCTACACTGACCATAAAAGCCTTCAGCATATCTTTGATCAAAAGGAACTTAACATGAGGCAACGCCGATGGAACGAACTCATCAGCGACTACGATTGTGAGATCCGGTATCATCCTGGTAAGGCTAATGTGGTAGCCGATGCGCTCAGCCGAAAACCCAGCCAGCTTAACTGTATCTTGCCGCGCACGCAGCTTCACTTCGCGCCGATCCAAAGCAACCTTGAATCGCGCATTCGTGACGCGCAGCGCGCATCCATCAGTAATGGTAACCTTCGCGCCGAGTTAGCGTGTGGCGCGGAAGCGCATTTTGTGCCCAATCTGAGTGGAATTCTCTGCTATCTTAATCGCATCTGGATTCCCTTTGATGAGAATCTTCGCGCTGATATCCTGAGTGAAGCGCACAAATCTCGGTATTCCGTTCATCCTGGCGCTGATAAGATGTACAAGGATTTGCGCATTACTTATTGGTGGCCCGGTATGAAAAAGGATATTGTTGTGTTCGTAGCTAAATGCCTGACTTGTTCTAAGGTAAAAGCTGAACATCAACGCCCATCTGGTTTGCTCGAACAACCAGAAATTCCTACGTGGAAATAGGAAGGTATAGCGATGGACTTTATTACCAAGTTACCCTTGACAGCAAGCAAACATGATAGCATTTGGGTAATAGTGGATCGTTTGACTAAGTCTGCTCACTTTCTGCCCATTCGTGAAAACTACCGTGTTGAGCAACTCGCGCAGCTTTATGTCAAGGAAATTGTCTGCCGCCATGGTATCCCTTTGAGCATCATATCCGATCGCGATGGCCGTTTTATATCTCGCTTTTGGAAATCTCTCCAATCTGCGCTAGGAACTCGCTTGGACATGAGTACTGCATATCATCCTCAGACTGACGGTCAGTCTGAGCGAACTATTCAAACTCTTGAGGATATGCTCCGATCTTGTGTTCTTGATTTTGGAGGTAATTGGGATTCGCACTTGCCTTTGATCGAGTTCTCTTATAATAACAGCTATCATTCCAGTATCGGAATGGCCCCATTTGAAGCACTTTACGGTCGTAAGTGCCGCTCCCCGATTTGTTGGAGCGAAGTGGGTGAAACTCAAATCACAGGACCCGAACTTGTTCAAGAGACAACCGATAAAATCGCCAAGATCCGTGATCATCTGCTGACTGCCAGAAGCCGACAGAAGAGTTACGCAGATCGCAGGCGAAAGCCTCTCGAATTTCAAGTTGGTGATCTTGTTCTCCTCAAAGTGTCGCCCTGGAAAGGTGTTGTCCGCTTTGGGAAGAAAGGTAAGCTTGCTCCTCGTTATGTTGGACCATTCAAGATTCTCGCGCGTGTGGGAAAAGTTGCCTACAGACTTGACCTGCCGCCCGCGCTCAGCAATGTGCATCCAACGTTCCATGTATCCAATCTCAAGAAGTGTTTAGCCGACGAGAACCTTCACATTCCACTTGATGAAGTTCAAGTTGATGCATCCATGCATTTCGTTGAGAAGCCTGTTGAGATTATGGATCGCGAGGTTAAGCAAACCAAGCGCAGTCGCATCCCTATCGTGAAAGTTCGCTGGGAGTCCAAGCGCGGAGCCGAGTTTACATGGGAAAGGGAAGATCAAATGAAGATCAAGTACCCGCACCTGTTCTCTGCGCAACCTACTTCGAGATAAATATCGGGACGAAATTTCTTAAAGTAGGGGAGACTGTGACATCTGCCCCGATCCGACCCGACCCAGGTACCCGTTTCTCTGACCCGATCTCTTTCTTTTATGATTTAATATTTATTTATACTTATATTTTACTTTTAGTAATAATAATATATATTTTCCTTCCCGCCTCTTTCTCTCTCTTTCTTTCCGCCGTCCCGTCCCTCTTCTTCTCTCTTTCCGCCTTCTGTTCCCTCTTGTCGCCGTTCCGCCCTTATGCCTCGTTTCCTCCTCTCTCCTTGTCCTTTGTTTCTTCCCGCCTAAGGTTGTCTGCGCAGCTCCACGCGCCAGACTCCTTACAAGGAAGCCTGCGTGAAGACCATCTGTTCCAGCGATACGCGAGACGAACTCTTCTCGCAGCGCTCTAAGGATTTGTAGTTCTTCTCGCAGCGCGCTAAGAATCGTAGTTCATCCCTCGACGCGCGAAGAATTATAGTTCTTCCCGCGGCGCGCTAGGAATTGAAGTTCCTCCCGCGGCGCGCTAAGAAATGTGATTCTTCCCGCGGCTCGCCTTAGCTTTCTCGCGCGCAGCTTTCTCGCGCTAGACTTATCTTTTCTTCTGTTTTAACTTGCTTGTTTGCTTTTGATATCATATCTTTGTGCTGTTGACCTAACCTGACCTATCTTATGTCTGAAAAGCCACTTTTGGCGCAGCATGCGCACCAACCCCATTGGTTGGCAGAAAAAGTGACTGACATTATCTTTTGAGATCTGCTTTTTCCATGCTTGACCAGTACCTTTATCTGACCCGCCCATGCCTGTTTACTGTTCCCTGTCAGCTTTATCTTGCCCCCTGCAGCTGCCATATCTTTTGATATCTTTTGCTTTTGGAATCTTTTGCTTTTTGAGATCTTTTCCCCTTTTTCTAGGGATTGTGTTCCCTAGGGTTTCTCTATAAATAATAATGTATTTTTCCTAACACTACACACACAAAGCACTTAAACTCTCCTGTTCTCTCTTGCTCCTTGCCGTTGTTCTCCCTTTGCCGTCTCCTCTCTCTTTGCCTCCGTCTTCCTCCCTGTTCTGCCCTGCTTTTCCGGTAATATATATTATATATAATAATTTACTTATTAATTATGCTAACTTGTAATCAAGACTTAAAACAAATCATTAAAACAATAATCTTGTTTATAGGTTAACTTGTGCTTGTTTAGAGTTGGTTCTTGCTTTATCTTACACCGCATCGTTTATCAAGTGAGTAATCTCGTACTTAATCCCTTTTTATTTTTAATGTTTTGGGATGTTCATGTGTTCATACAAACTTAGAGTCTTAAACTTGTTTATGAACTTTAGTCGCGCAGTATCCCATGTGTTGAGGACGTTTACTTGGCTGTTTATTAGTATGTGTGTATCATTAACCGCTTTGTTCGGCCTATTCCGAAGTTTTCATGGATCCATTAGATGAACACGGGAGACCTATCGTTTACGGTTTTCTTTGTTTACACTTGCACAGATGTTTTCTTGTTTTTGTGCTCATTTGGGAGCACGGATTGAACTATGAACTATGAGCTATGATCTATTTAGGCTTGATCACAATCTGATTGCACCCTTGTTAAACACCAGACATACACGTGTTTCGTGCAGATTTATTGTTATCTATTATCTATTAAACTTGATTTCTCACCAACACGCAAGTGTTTGACGTTTATTTTAACACATGTTCAGGTTTGCAGTAGCTGTTTTGGAGCTTGTGGACACGTAGGAAGTTTTCTTTATTTTGGACCTAGATTAAAATGTATCAAGACAAGTTTTTGCTGTTCGAATATTATGATTTATAATATATTGATTTATGATGATTTATGTTATCTTGTTTACTTTGCGCGTGCGCGAATGAATGTATTTATTAAATATTGACACCCAATAGTGTCACGAGTAATGAAACAATATGTGGCGCCCCGATGTATAATCCGCCTTTGGTCGGGGTGTTACACTTAACTACATGTAGATATTATCGATCAACGATTTCTATTATTAGTCATGCTAACCTATGACCTGGATGGCATGAAGAATTCCTTGGGGGGTGGGGGGGGGGATGTGTTATCATTAATTAGCATTTTAATTAAATACTTTGTTAAACCTATTTCACTGTTTTAATCACTCCAATGATATAACGTTAAACATGTTATTGGCAACCAAATATTATCATCGTTTGTCTGGTTAAGAAATGTTGGTTACAAAAACCATGAAATCAGCAACTCAATCGAGAGAGTCATCTAACGAGTCATGATAAATCTTTAACAACCCTAAATTGTGCATGCTTTTATTGTCCGTAATACGCGTGCATCATAAAACATGATATTTCATAAAATCAAATTTGCACCCCTCCCATAAGTAAATTAATAAAGTCATAATTTTTTTACCCTACAAGATCGTGTTAGGGTGAGGGAAGGCTCAACCCGCCTAAAGGACAATCACCGGCCTCCAACTCAACTAACGTTCTTGAATCCGACAGAACCTGAACCCACCGACGCTACATTACCCATCCAACCCTCTTGCTCGCCCTATCCTCTACTTTATATGGATTGTATCACCTGCAATTGATATCCGACAGGGAAAATGGGGGAGCTGACGTCAATTTACCAGAAGTATTCGAGATGGCGAGGTACCCAAACCCATTACCCGCCCAACCCTCCTGCTCGTCCTCTCCTCTCCTTTCTCCGAATTGTATCACTTGCAATTGACATCCGACGGGGAAACTAGAATAGGTGACGTCTGTTTACCCGAAGTAGCGAGGAACCCGAACCCACTACCCGCAACCCACCCCCACATTTCAAATAGCATTCAGTATTCACACATTTCAATACCCGATTTTTAATTTTCTTTCTATAAAACAACAAATTGACATAATGATTCACAATTTGATGATTACTTTATCCTTTTTAGAGGTTGGAGCGAGAATAATTTCCTGGAAAGGCATTTTTCTTTTCAGTCCGTTACTTTCCTGAGTTTGTCAGCACAAGTCAGAACCACCGATTCAACTTTTGCACCAAGGGCATTTACGTCATAATAATAATAATAATAAATTATTATTATTATTATTACTTCTTCATCCTATTCGTTTCATTCCAATCTCTATCTCTCTCTCTCATCACCATGGCTCAAAAGAGAGAGAAAGAAGAAACCGAGCTCAAGGTTCCCGAAACCCTAACCTTATGCTCACCACCAATCAACATCGACGACCGTAGATCCGATCTCAAAGACTTCGTTGACTTTAGACCTAACACCGCCGCTTCACCGGAAAAAGCCTCAGATCTGAGCCGTAAACGACGAGCCGAGCCGTACGAGCCGTTGGAGGATGACAAAGCCAACCGTCCTAAGAAGCGTGAGGTGAATCGGTGCTCCGGTTGCAAGAAGAAGGTCGGATTAATCGGATTCACGTGCCGTTGCGGCGAGATGTTCTGCTCCGAGCACCGTTACTCCGATCGACATGACTGCAGCTATGACTACAAAGCCGCTGGACGTGAAGCCATCGCTCGTGAGAATCCGGTTATCCGAGCCGCGAAGATTCTCAAGGTCTAATTAGTCAATTGACTCTCAATTCAATGATTCATCATATGGCGCGAAGGTGAAGAAACTGGAAGACGGTGGTGGAGTTCTGGTGGGGGGTGGTGTGAAATGTGATGGAAAGTTAAGGGGGTGGTATTGTCAATTTGATTAATTATTATTATGTTAGTGGAACTTTATTTATGATTTATTTTTATTATTATTATTATTATTATTAGTTATTACTGTGCGGAATTATTATTATTTTTATTATTGAATTTTATATTCAACATTGGCAAAGTTGGAAAATTAATAAATGAAAGAAAGAAAGAAAAATGTGGGAATAAGGATAACAAACATATCGCATGGTGGATGGACCAACTTTTTTTCTTTTCTAAGTTGCATTGTATTTTGGAAATGTGGTTGTCAAAGGCCGGTAATTATTGACAAGTTTTTTAAGCCAACTTGCTTTAACTTTATATTAATGCTTTATTTATTATTATATATACACAATAAATGATTTTGTTAAAAGTTAAATCTTAGTTGAAGTCGACCAATTATGAGAATCTTCTAATGTCGTCTATGTTAACAAAGAGAAAAGAGCCTATTAACATTTTATCAAATGGCATCTATGTTAACTTAATATATGACCGTCTATGCCACGTGGAAACTTTTATGTACCTCTTCACGGCCGGAAACAAGGCAAACCGCACTGATATTGATAGGTTAAAGAATAAACGATCACATTAAACTTGTTGGTGATCACTAAAACACACATGTAGTGATTTTGATATTAGCTTAGCTTGTCTAGTCTATTATGCAGAGGTACTTAAATTGGATCAATGATCGATTTTTAGGTTTCGTCGTAAACTTACACGTAAATATACAATACAAAAAAATTGGAAGGTTAGACAAAAATACTCTATCAAGCTTCACTGTTCTCTGGGATTGGTTTTGGCCTCTCACAACCCAGGCACAACGGCGCAATTATCAGGGTCGCGCTATACCCGCTTAGCAACATTCTAGATGAATAATCACTAGTTTTCACTAATTTTGAATAAGGTTGTACATCTTGTATACATGTAACGTATGATGGAAGATGGATGTAATTTGAGTCATTAATGACTCTGAATAGCTTGTTTAAGAGTTCACACTACACAAATGAACCAAGTCTCACAGGTTCACGATTTAAGCCCATTCATCATAGCCCCGTCTATTTGTTCATTTGTTGAGCTAGAATAACTACACAAAGGAACAATGTCTCGTGGGTTCTTGGTTTAAGCCCCTAAATCAAAGCACCGTCTATTTATTGAATTAGAATAATTACGTTTAAGGTAATATTTATTTATGGGGCCACCATGTTTCTTCTACCGATGAGAAAAGTGTTTTTCGAATCACATGCTATTCAAAGTTTGTTATGATTAGACAGAAAATATCTTTTAGCTTCCTTAACCAACTATTTTCCTAAGTTTGGACATTATGTGACTTAAAGTTTGTTATGATTTGTCGGAAATTATCTTTTACCTTCCTTAACCAGCTATTTTCCCAGCTTTGGATACTACATTGAAGCGTTATTCGAGAATTTCTTCAACACAACCTTTATCATAGCTTTGGTCAAACAATAACGGTGATAAATCAAGCTTTCGCCTAAATAACATCTACTTTATCATATGATTGGCTTACCTGCATTCAAATATTGTGAAAACAGACAACACATGGTAATCGACACTTTTGTGAAAAATGACAACCAAACATTTAAATCTCTTTCATGCCATCTAACCGATTAAGTTCCCCGATTATTATTAGATCAATCTAGAGTTTAATAGGAACCTTACCTCATAGTAACTTGAAGCATAGTGTTTGCTTTATATTTATACCATGCAGCTTCAAGATTTGATCAATAACCCCCCACCCCCACACACACAACAACTTTCTCCAACTTACATTATGCGGAGTATAAGTATTTCTTTAATAGCGCATGTTCGATCTTTGCTCTATTAGTTTTATGATTCTCATAATTGAGATTTTAATCAATTCATGCAAATACAAACACTTCTTTAATCATATTTGACAAATTCTGGTTCAAGATTTCAAATAATGAAAAACTCCCAAAAAAAGTACGTTACATTGATAAAAACACCTCATGTATACAAAACATTAATAAGCTATGAACAACACCTGAATATTATGCTTTTCTTTGTATATAAATGATTAAATGCAAAAGTTATGCTAAAAGTCTTATTAGTTTCGTTAGCATCCAAAATGTCATATCATTCATGCCCATCTCGTATGCCGTATCTATTATCTACGCATGAGGTAATGCACTAATGCTCACATTATCTCCAAGGTGATGGATGAACAAAGAATTACCCCTTCAACTGTAATAACATGAAAATTTCGAGTTCAAAGTATCAACTTTCCAAAGTCTAGAGACTAAAATTTGCCAAATTCCAAACTTGAGGGTTAAAATTGAAAATCTGGTTTTCCTGACCCATCGCGCTACGCGATGAGTCAGAAGAGACTCCCATCGCGTACCGTGACGGGGAGTCTGACACAGTGTGACACGTGTGCCACGTGGCACACGGTGGCACCATGTGCTGCCACGTGTCGCCACGTGGCAACACTGTCGCCACGTGGAGCGGCGCCTGCCACGTGGCAGAGCTACCCACTGCATCATCAGGCCTATATCGCGGTACGCGATAGGCCTGCTGAGGGACCCATCGCGTACCGCGATGGAAGCCAATTTTATGTCTATAAATAGCAAGGTCCGGGATTTCATTTTCCACACACCAAACTGAGTTCTCAACTCTCTCTCTAACATCTCACTATAATTCCAAGTTCGTATACTCGATCCACCTCGATAAACGTGCCATATTTCATCGTAAAGCGTGTTCCGATCCTTCATTTGTGTACCGACGTTTCCTCTAAGTTTGTGCCACCCTCCACCCTCATTTATGAAGAAGGCGTTGTTATGGCAAAGAGTCCCGAAAGACGTGCCGACGAGTGTTGAAGTTTGGCGTTATTGATTGACGACCAAAGAGTTCAAGCGGCGTCGGAGTGCTGCTCGAGTCCCTAGAGTTTCTATACGCCATTAAGGTTAGGCGTAATAATGAATTCAATATAATTCAATATTATATTAAAAGCTTAAGCCTTAAGTCGAGGTTATACTCGATACCTCGATAAAAGAAAAGAAAGATAACATAACAAAGATATGAATAAAAGAATGAATATTGAATATTGTGATAACATATATATGTGTGTAAGTATATATGTATATGTTCTTTGTTATGAAAATATTATTTAATGAATAAAGAGTATTCTTAAATAATAAAAGAAAAGATTACGTTTCTTGGAGAAGAAGAAACGTTGGGTTTTGAATATAAACTAAAGATTTATAATTTACTTTTAAACTAAAGGTTTTCAAGTAAATAAGAATTGAACTAAAGTTTCAATTGAGGATTGAGATATAAGACTAAAGGTCTTAAGCCGAATCGTGTATTCGATTAACAAATATTTATATTCGTACTATAGGTGCGAGATAAAGAAAGGGAAAGACCCTTGGACGGTGAGTGAAGCCGATCCTAAAGAGACAAGGTGAATACGCCCCTAAACTTTTACTTATTTTAAAATGAGTCAAACATGTTATTTGAAATTGTTTACAAGGAACTATGTGTTCCTAAAACCGTTATAAATAAAGGGTATAAACTTAGCCCTCAGGCTGTGGTATACGTATTTCTGGATCCTTACATAGGTGGTACTACGCGATGTATGAGCATGATCGCACCACCCTTGGTCGTAGGATGCTCTCCTGCAGGGAGTACGACCGTTGTGTATATTTACGGGTACTTAACTAAGTCAAACGTTGCGGTGTTTGCTGAGGTGACCTAGCGTAGAGGCTCATATTTATAATGTGTTATCTAACGTTGTTATTCGTAAGCCACGTTGGGCCGAGGCAGGCGTAGTCTCGAGGGGTAATAAAGTAAAAGAAATGTTTTTGCGTCATTTTGTATAAATTAAATATGGTGGTTTTGTAAAACATAAACAAATAATCTTTTGTTAACAATTTAAACGGGTATTTTATAATTCTCGTCTTTTGATTATATATATAATTTACACTTTCGATCCTTAAAGTTTTATAAGTCTTCCGCAAACTAACGCAACTCTGAATTATTTACAAACACGATATCAACTTATGGGTCGCACTCCTAGGCCCCAGAAGGGGGTGTGACATGTTTGGTATCAGAGCCATCGATCTTAGCGAATTGAGTATCATAAAACAATACCCAAGCTTCGATCCAAGTATTGGAAAATAATTTGATTATTTGTTTTAAGGATAAGATAGGCTGGTAACCTTTCTATCCCTCTATACATTCTAAACCACCCAAATTGTTATATGTCCTTCAAAGCTCTTATGGAGACTTTTGTTCGCAAGGCCAAGGAAGCCGGTATAGCTGAACCTTACCCCGAAGACAACATGAGCGATGGGTATTATGAAGCGTTCTTTGATCAAGACGTGGAACGAGACTTGTCCAAACCCTTATATTACCCCAGAAGTAGGCATTACCGATAAACATCCGATAGTCCACCAAAGCCAAGTGTTGAGCCACCGAGACACTCCAGCTATCACCCACCAACCATGCCAATGTATCAACCATCCGAAATACCGACATATCATCCCTCAGAAATTCCCTCTTATCAACCATCACAAGAACCACAAAACTATCCCACTGGATATTTCCCAAATTTCTTTCAAACCGACCCATAAAGGAAGAACCACGAAGCCCGTCCTCCGACTGGATGCAGTGTCATTCCGACCCATGTCGATGGTTTACTGGGAGCTCCACTATGAATGAGGTCAACTCGCAACCAAACAATATCGAAGGGCCGTCCCGCAAGCCCAAGATGAGGGTAATGATGCCTTACGAAACTTTCAAGATGCCCCCAATGGAGAACGAAACGGCACAGCCAATGGAGGAAGATGAAGATGAACCTGAGGAAGAAGAACCCACGGAAGAGGAAGATCCCGATGAGGAAGAAGATCCCAAAGAAAATGATGAAGACTCTGTGGAGGAGTCCGAGGAAGAAATGGAAGAAGAGCATCCTGAGAACTCTAACGAGATGACAAGCTCAATGAATGGATCACTCACTTCCAGAAATCCAAGCTACGGTTCCGTCGATCCGTATGTTCAATATTTGGAGCAATTAAGGAACCAAGCTTCATCAAGCTTCCCGCCATTTCAAGGGAGAATTCCTTCAATTCAAGAACAAGCTGATGAAATTCGTGAGCAGAACCAAGCTGCCAAGACCTATCTCTACCTTGCATCTGACCAGACTTATGTTCCATATCCTGAGCCGCGGAACCATTACGAGATGGTAACACTGGGGTATCGCAACCCACCTCCACAGTACGGATACCCTAACATAATCCCGCAGTCGTATGAGAAACATCTGGATCTTGCATTGCATGAGACCGACGACTGGAAGAAGAAGGTAGATGAGAAAGAGAAGAAAGTTGGAGAAGCACTCCTTCGTAAGTGCAACAAACTAACGAAGGTTGTGAAGAAGTTCTTGAAGGACTGAAGATGGGAGAATACAATGTGAAGCTATGTGTAAAATAGTTTTATGTGATGTGTGTATAAATAAAGAACGTATGGAACGTTCTCTTGTAATGATAAGATAAATTATATATATCGTTGTAGCGATATATATATATATATATATATATATATATATATATATATATATATATATATATGTATGTGTAATAGAAAAAATATATATATCTTTTATGATATAGATATATGTGTGTGTGTAATAAAAGATGTGTTAATAAAAGAAACTTTGTTATTTTCAGACTAATTGAAAAAGATAAAAAGAAAATGTCTGAACAAAGCAATAATAATGAGAATGCTCATAAAGAAAAAGAAACGAAAGATAAAGGGAAAGGCCCCGAGAACGAACGAGAGGAAGAAATTCCCGAGAGATACATGAATAAAATTCAAAAGATGATAAAAGATGCCGCGAGGGAAGAATCTTTGAATAGATCTCAATCTAGACAATCTAGGCATTCACGAACTGCTAACCCTTCAGTTCATCCCTCTCAAAAATCCGAAAAATCTCGACCAAAACCGTCTCGTGTCGAGGAAAGCGTGCATGAGTCTAACGCCGACGGCGGAGTTAGACATGAGTTCAAGAAACTCAATATAAGTGGTTGTTCATTCAAAGACTTCAAGTACCATGGACCGAAAGAGTTCCATGGTGACAAGGGAGCCATTTCAACCGTGAGGTGGCTCGAGGATATGGAAACAATAGTGATTACTAGTAAGTGTTCTGAGGTTGAGAAAATTCAGTATTCAGCCCTTATGTTTAAGGGTGAAGTGTTGGAGTAGTGGAATGCTCTGTTGATGAGCAAAGGGAGAGATGTTATGTATGGTTTGAGTTGGGAAGATTTTAAAGCCTTGTTGATGGCCAAGTTCTGTCCCATGCACGAGACCGATCAGATTCAAACGAAATTTTTGAATCTCAAGGTCGTTGGGACAAACCTCCGCGAATACAATACCAAGTTCCATGAGTATTGTCGCTTTGTTCCCCAGCTGATTCACCCTGAGTCCAGCAAAGTCACGCGATATATTTGGGGACTCCCGCGGGAAATCCGCGACATGGTAAGGTCTCACCTACCACAAACCGCTGACTCTGTGATGGAGTTGGCCAGTTATCTAATGGGCGGCATGGTTCGTAACAAAGAAGAAGACAAAAAGGTTAAGACACAAATAACTCAAGGAAGAACAAGCGGAGGGAACAATCGATTCAAGGGTAAGGGCGTGAACCAAAGCCGATTTAATTCAAACGCCCCACAATGCAAGACTTGTAGGAGGTATCACAAGGGATGTTGCAACTTTGCCCCGCCTCCTAAAGTGTGTGAATCATGCAATCGCACGGGTCACGATGCTGCTGAATGCTGGAAGAAGAGGATGACTTGCTTTAACTGCAAGGAGATGGGCCATCTAAGTTTTGAATGCCCAAAGAACAAGCCTGCTGGTGGTGGTGCGGGTGGTAGTGGCAAAGATAAGAAAGGAAACGCTCGAGTCTTTGTACTCGACACAAAAAGGGCCGCTGACGTGCCAGAAACCATAACCGGTACGTTTCTAGTCAACAACACCTATGCTAGAGTTTTGTTTGATTCGGGTGTGAATTTGAGTTTTATAGATTATAGATTCTGTAGTCTATTAAACAAACCATTAACAAAATTAGATAAAACTCTAAGCGTCGAGACGGCTAGCGGTGAAATCATTAAGATCTCCGAAGCCCTTGAAAACGGAAAAATCCTTCTAGCTGGTTATTTGTTACCTATTTGTTTGTTACACATGAGTCTGGCTGGTTTTGATATTGTACTTGGTATGGATTGGTTATCCGATAACCATGCCCGTATTATCCGCAATAGCAAAACTGTTGAGCTTCAAGCCCCCGATAAACGAACGATTCGGATTGAAGGGGACAAAGACGCTGGCTAAGTTAGCATAATCTCCATGATTAGGGCTAACAAATGTTTAAATCAAGGATGCCTCGCATTCATGGCCTACGTCACTGAAGAGTCTAAGCCAAAGAAATCAAAGACGTTCCTATCGTTTCCGAATTTTTTGACGTCTTTCCTGATGAACTCCCTGGTATTCCTCCCGATCGCGAAGTAGAATTTAGAATCGATCTGGTTCCCGGTACTGCTCCAATCGCCAAAGCTCCATACCGCTTAGCGCCAACCGAAATGAAGGAGTTAAAGAAACAACTCGATGAACTTCTTGAAAAAGTTTTCATTCGACCGAGTTCGTCGCCTTGGGGAGCACCGATTCTATTCGTCAAGAAGAAGGACAGTTCCATGAGGATGTGTATCGACTATCGTGCGTTAAACAAAGTCACAATCAAAAATCGATATCCACTCCCTCGTATTGATGATCTTTTCGACCAACCTCAAGGTGCTAGCTTCTTTTCAAAAATCGATCTTCGTTCCGGCTATCACCAACTTAAAGTCCAATATGAAGATATTCCAAAGACTGCTTTCCGAACAAGGTATGGACATTATGAGTTCACAGTTATGCCGTTTGGACTTACTAATGCTCCGGCCGCGTTCATGGATATGATGAACCGTATTTGCAAGCCTTACTTGGATAAATTCGTTATCGTATTCATTGACGACATACTCATTTACTCTAAGTCTAAGGCCGATCATGAAATTCATCTTCGAACATTACTTGAAATTCTAAGAACCGAGAAGTTGTACGCCAAGTTCTCAAAGTACGAGTTCTGGTAGCACGAAGTGCAATTTCTTGGTCACATTAGCAACGTCAACGGTATTCAAGTGGAACCTGATAAGATTGAAGCTATCTCTAAGTGGGAAGTTTCGAAGTCGCCAACCGAGATCCGAAGTTTCTTAGGTTTGGCTGGCTACTACCGTAGGTTCATCGAAAATTTCTCACGAATCGCAGTTCCCTTAACCTCATTAACTCGAAAGAACATTAAGTATGAATGGGGAACGAAGCAACAAGAGGCGTTCAATATACTTAAACAAAAACTCACCCAAGCACCTATCTTGGCTTTGCCAGAAGGTACTGAGGATTTTGTAGTCTTTAGTGACGTGTCCCATTCGGGTTTGGGATGCGTACTAATGCAACGCAAGAAGGTAATTGCTTACGCCTCTCGTCAATTAAAAGTACATGAAAATAATTACACGACTCACGATCTAGAGTTAGGCGCCATAATCTTTGCATCTAAGATATGGAGGTTCTATCTTTATGGAGTACGATTTACCGTGTACACTGATCACAAAAGCTTGAAACACATCTTTGATCAAAAAGAGCTCAACATGCGCCAACGACGATGGATGGAGACTCTTAACGACTATGATTGTGAGATTGTGTATCATGAAGGCAAGGCCAACGTCGTGGCCGATGCCTTAAGTCGTAAAGCGCATGAAAAACCCAAAAGGGTTTGTGCTTTGTGTC
Source organism: Bidens hawaiensis (assembly GCF_021521415.1). NCBI lineage: Eukaryota > Viridiplantae > Streptophyta > Magnoliopsida > Asterales > Asteraceae > Bidens > Bidens hawaiensis. The sequence goes on along the minus strand of NW_027494710.1, from coordinate 99,153 downwards.
TAGAACTTCAAATTGATCTCTTTGAGCAAATTAAATCCGCACAAACTCAAGCGATAAAAGAAAACCAAATCTCCGATGAAAAACGCAATGGCACCATTGACTCGTTAGTCAAAGGTGATGACGGTATCCTTAGACTCAGCAATAGGATTTGGGTACCAATTGTTGGAGGTTTGCGTGAGAAAATCTTGAACGAAGCTCACCAGTCGAAATACATGATGCATCACGGAAGTGATAAAATGTACCACAACCTAAATGCGAACTATTGGTGGAATGGGATGAAAAGGTATGTCGCTTCGCATGTTGCGAAATGTTTGACTTGTTTGAAAGTCAAGGCTGAACATCAAAGGCCTTCGGGATTGATACAACAACCCGAACTTCCCGTATGGAAGTGGGAGTTAATTACCATGGACTTTATTACCAAACTCCCGAAGACGACTCGACAACACAATGCAATATGGGTAATTGTAGATCGTTTGACCAAATCTGCACACTTTATTCCCATTAATGAGTCGTACTCTATGGATAGACTAGCGCATATTTATGTAAACAACATTGTTGCCTTGCATGGAGTACCGCTGTCTATAATATCTGATCGAGACAGTCGTTTTACGTCTCACTTTTGGAAAAGCTTCCAACAAGCTCTCGGTACAAAGTTGAACCTTAGCACTGCTTATCATCCACAAACCGATGGGCAAAGCGAAAGGACGATTCAAACGTTGGAATATATGCTCCGAGCTTGTGTGATCGATCTAGGTGGAAGTTGGGATGACCACTTACCCCTAATGGAATTTTCGTATAATAATAGCTATCACGCAAGTATTCAAACCGCACCGTTCGAGGCATTATATGGTCGAAAATGTAGAACGCCCGTGTGTTGGTCTGAAACCGGAGACAATCAATTGTCTGGACCCGAGATTGTCCAAGAAACCACCGACAAGGTTATCCAAATCCGAGAACGACTTAAGACGGCACGTGATCGCCAAAAGAGTTACGCCGATGTTCGTCGTAAGCCGTTAGAGTTCAATGTCGGTGACAAAGTATTATTGAAAGTCTCGCCTTGGAAAGGCGTTGTTCACTTCGGTAAGAAAGGAAAATTAAGTCCTCGATTCGTTGGACCTTTTGAAGTACTCGAACGAATCGGCACTATTGCATACCGTTTGCGACTGCCTGAGGCAATGCAAGGGATACATGATATATTCCATGTTTCAAATCTGCGTAAGTGTTTGACCGATGAATCTTTGGCTATCCCAATAAAAGACGTTGAAATAAATGAGAACTTAAAATTCGTAGAACGTCCAATTCAAATTGAAGATTCGAAAACAAAGAAGTTAAAGAAAAGAACTTTGAAAATAGTGAAAGTAAAATGGGACTCGCGTAGAGGGCCCGAATATACTTGGGAACTCGAATCAGAAATGAGAAAGAAATACCCCCACTTGTTCGAGTAAAGCAATCTCGAGGACGAGATTTGTTTCAAGGTGGGGAGGATGTAACAACATGAAAATTTCGAGTTCAAAGTATCAACTTTCCAAAGTCTAGAGACTAAAATTTGCCAAATTCCAAACTTGAGGGTTAAAATTGAAAATCTGGTTTTCCTGACCCATCGCGCTACGCGATGAGTCAGAAGAGACTCCCATCGCGTACCGCGATGGGGAGTCTGACACAGTGTGACACGTGGCACACGGTGGCACCATGTGCTGCCACGTGTCACCACGTGGCAACACTGCCGCCACGTGTCGCCGCGTGTTGCCACGTGGAGCGGCGCCTGCCACGTGTCGACACGTGGCAGAGCTACCCTCTGCGTCATCAGGCCTATATCGCGGTACGCGGTAGGCCTGCTGAGGGATCCATCGCGTACCGCGATGGGAGCCAATTTTATGTCTATAAATAGCAAGGTTTGGGATTTCATTTTCCACACACCAAACTGAGTTCTCAACTCTCTCTCTAACATCTCACTATAATTCCAAGTTCGTATACTCGATCCACCTCGATAAACGTGCCATATTTCATCGTAAAGCGTGTCCCGATCCTTCAGTTGTGTACCGATGTTTCCTCGAAGTTTGTGCCACCCTCCACCCTCATTTATGAAGAAGGCGTTGTTATGGCAAAGAGTCCCGAAAGACGTGCCGACGAGTGTTGAAGTTTGGCGTTATTGATTGACGACCAAAGAGTTCAAGCGGTGTTGGAGTGCTGCTCAAGTCCCTAGAGTTTCTATACGCCATTAAGGTTATGCGTTATAATGAATTCAATATAATTCAATATTATATTAAAGGCTTAAGCCTTAAGTCGAGGTTATACTGACGGGTGGTCCATGGGACAACCCTTAATTGATTTAAAGCCGTAATTATCATGTTTTGTATTGGTTTATTTGGTGGAATTAGATGACTACGGTATTATTGATGAATTGTAGGTACAAAGGAGGTTCCGGAGCTATTAATATGTATAACGAAGAAACCCAAGGAAGATCAAATGGACAGAGGCCACCGTACCGTGGCACTCTGTCCCACCATGAACACCACCGTGACCCACGGTGGAGACCGTGGGCCACGGTCCAGCTGAAGTTGAAATACACTGTGACCCACGGTGTGATCCGTGGGCCACGGTGCGGGTCGTAACTGCCGAATTCTTTTAGTTTATTATTCGTTTTTGGGCTGTCTTTTGAGTTATCTTTCATTCACAACTACCAAGGGGTGACTTTTTGAGAGAAAAGACAATACCTTGGGAATTCTTATCATTAGTTTGGGTTTGTGATTTGTATGATTACCCTAATTGATGTGATGTTGAATCAAACTATGTGTGGCTAATCATCTTCATGTTCTCTCCCGAATTGTAAAGTTTTCTAATTGAATATTTGTTAATTGTTTATGTTATTGGTGAGATAGTATTTTGATCATATGATTATTGTGCTATGGTGATTGTGTATTTGTTTGTAAGTGTTAGTGTGGTATAAATTCGTGTTCTTGACTATCCGTTCTTGGTGCCATAGGCAATCGAGATTTAGTAGAAGAGAATTAGGGTTTGCTATACTATATTGATTATTGAGTGATAACCTTGAGTTTTTTATAATCCAAGTACTTCGTCCTCTTTGATCACTTTCAAATTCACTTTCATGAATTATGTTTATGTAGTTCTTCACAAAAGTAAACATTAACATTATCAATATTGAAAACCTGAAATCGGGAGAGGGCATTCTTTCTTATATTGTTTAAAACTCGTTTATTGTTTTAGTTATTTTCGTTAATCACATCAACCAACCAAATCATTGAATTTATTTTCTGCGCTTAGTTTAATATAGAGTAATTACTGTGCTACTTATTAACGAATTTTCCATAAACTCCCTGTGTTCGATACCCGCTTACCGCTATCTAACTAGTTGTATTCGGTTTATTTTCGATTGAGTCTTCGACATCACGTCAAATTTTGGCGCCGTTGCCGGGGAGTAGTGCGCAACGTGTGTTAGATTTAGTAGTTTTTGTTTGTTATTTTAGGGTTTACACTGGTTGTGTTAGTGTGCAGGTACCTACAGGTGTATGCATACTAGAAGATCTAAGAGGTCATCACCGCTAGTTATTGGTCCCGAGATTGACAAAACACTTCGAATAAACCGAGTCTTACTTAGGGAGAATAAGTTTCTTGGCTCTCCAACAGCATCAAACAACATGGATTCACCAGTTTCCACTTCGGGTCAACCAGTCCCGACCACACCTCCACCAAATCCACCTCCACCAATCACTACTAATATTCAAACAGCATTAAGTGAACTTTAACCACCACCCACAACTGAACCCATCAATGCTCAATTCACCTATGCAACATCATCCACATTGCCACCTATTATCAACCTTTTTCCTACCTTCGGTGCGTCATCAACATCTCAACAATATCAACCACCACCACCCTTTCAACAATCACAATCAAACTACCAATACCAACCCCAACCGTTTATGCAACATTCAAGAACACAAGGTGACCGATATGGGTTTGACAGTGAATTTGATGGGTATGAAGTGGAAGGTTACTACACGGGAGGTGATGGAAGTCAAAGGGTAAATCCGGGAAATTTGGCCTATGGTCAATGGCAACATCCTGAATCGGTGCAAGGGTTTAATAGACGAACACCACCGGTTGTTCAACAACCGTATCAACAACAACCGGTAGTTGTCCAACAAAACGTGCAACCACCACCAATTCAACAACAAGCTCAACAACCACCGGTTATTGTGAATCAACAAGTTCCACCACCAATTATTCAACAACCGCAAGGGCAACCTCAAGATCCACAATTTCAACAACAAATTCCCCAACCATAGTTTCAACAACAGTTTGTGCAGCCAAGGCCTGTTTATAGGCAAATGGGTCAACCAAGGGTACCCATGGGTGTACCAAGAAGGCATGCAAGAGAGATGGTAAGGGGGATTGAAGCCCATTTCCGACCCATAATTACTAATAATCCGTCTTCGGTGGTTATCCCTCTAAATAATCAAGGGAGGACATTTGAAGTAAGAACAAATTCACTTCAAAGTCTTTCGAAGTATAAAGGTCTAGCAACGGAGGAACCTTACTTCCACTTGGAGGCATATGACTCCATTTGCAACACAATTGGGGGTCAAGGTTTTACATCGGATGATGTGAAGTTGGTTCTATTTCAGTTCTCATTGGAAGACAAGGGAAAGAGATGGTTTTATACTTTGCCTTCCGAGTCTGTTTATACTTGGGCCGAAATGCAACAAAGATTTTTAGAAGAATTTTACATGGCCCAAAAGACCAATGATGCGAGAAGAAGTTTGAGAACCTTCCAACAACAATCGGGGGAAATGTTTCATGAAGCATTCGAGTGGTTCAATATGATGATCAAGAATTTTCCTCATCACGGTATTGCTTTATGGGAGTTGTTAAATGCGTTTCATGAAGGGTTGAGTATGGAGGATGAACGGGATTTGTGGTCGATCACTAATGGTACATTTGGTACCAATTATGAACAAGACGATTGTGCGTATTTGGAACAAATGGCGGTTACTTCAAAGAGAAAGGCTCAAACCGGTAGAAGAGCGATACCGGCGATTGGTAGACCGCAAGTGCAAGCCATGGAAGAAGGAAATGTACAAACCACTAATCAAGTCATCAATGTTTGTACAAATTGTAACGAGTTGGGTCATGCAACGGAGGTATGTACGGTAGGTCAAGCACCGGTGGAAGAGGTGAATGCACTCCAAGGGGGGGGGGGTAGGAATTACAATATGAACTCCAACACCTACCACCCCGGGTTAAGAAATCACCCGAATTTTCGTTATGGAAATCCGGCCACTCAATCTAACCCGAATTTTCAAGGAAGTCAAAGTAATTATGTCCCTCGCCAACAATATAATAACCAAGGTAATTATCATGGCGGGAATAATCAAGGATTTCAAGGTCAAAGCGGGTCAACGGGTCAAAGTTCATCTAGTGGTAATGAGGTTATGGAAATGTTGAAGTTAATGCAACAAGACATGCAACGAAGAAATCAACTGGATGAAGGGGCGAATGCAAAAGGATGAAGTAAGAGATAAGGCCATCCAATCTTTGACCACACAAATGGGTCAACTCGCAACTGAAGTGTCCGAGTTGAAGAAGAATAAAGGTCAATTGCCAAGCGACACAAAGGTAAATCCTTCTCATAACTCTTCTTGTAATGTTCCTATTAACCACGTTAGTGTTTTAAGAAGTGGTAAAGAATATAAAAAAGATCTATTACCGGGTGTGGTTGATGGGGAAGTTGAGGATATTACCCGTAATGAAAGTGATGATGAAATTGTAACAAATAAACCCACTAAACATGTCACTTTTGAAAAACTGTTACAAACTCCGGGTCAAACTTCAAATTTAAACGATAAAAATAAGGAAGTGGAACCAAATGCGGTTCCATTTCCCTAGGCTTTACTTGACCCGGGTAAGAAAAACATCATTTCTAGAAGGTGTCCTCAAAAAGAAGAGACGTGGGAAGTTTTTAAGCAAGTAAAGGTAAATTTACCTTTACTTGAAGCAATAAAACAAGTGCCCGCGTATGCTAAGTTTTTAAAAGATCTATGCACTCAAAAGAGGCAACAAAAAGTGCCTAAACGAGTGGATTTAACTGAGCGGGTAAGTGCGTTTTAAAAGGAGATCTTCCTCCTAAGCTTCAAGATCCGGGAACGCCCTTAATTAATATTCAAGTAGGCGATTTTGAAATGTCTAGGGCGTTACTAGATCTTAGGGCCGGAGTAAGCATTCTCCCGGGGGGTTTATATGACCAATATGACTTTGTTCCTTTAAAACGTGTTGAGACCACGGTTGTATTAGCGGATTTGTCGCATAAACTTCCGCGTGGAATCGTGCGAGATGTTATTGTGAAAGTGGAGGATTTTTACTATCCTGTGGACTTTTTGGCGTTAGACTATTCTTCGGGTGACCCAAGTCAACAACAAAATGTTATCTTAGGTCGACCATTTTTGAACACTGCTCATGCAATCATTGATTGCAGATTTGGTACCGTTGACATGGCATTTGGTAATCGTAAAATGCGCCTTAATGTTTTTACTAACGTTTCTAATTCTTTGAGTGGTGAAGAATATTTTATGGCAGATTTGGTGGACCATTGTATTCCTCATGAATATGATGAGGATTGTGTAGAAGCTTGTATTTTTAATGATTCTGAACAGGTACACGTTTGTGCTTTGAGGATGGAAGAACAAAAACAGGATGTCTTAGCTATGCAAGAGGGAAGACCACCATGGACACATCAATTTGAGAATTTGCCAACGGAGATCAATTAGGACACAAAGCCGTCTTTGGAGTGTCCACCAAAGGTTGAATTGAAGGAACTCCCAAGTTACTTGAAGTATGCATTTTTAGGGGATAATGAAACTCTTCCGGTTATTATTGCTTCTAACTTGGAGGAAGAACAAGAGAGGGCGTTGGTAAAAGTGTTGGGAGCACATAAGGCTGCTATTGGATGGACGTTGGCGGATTTAAAGGGTATTAGTCCTTCCATTGTTATGCATAAAATATGTAAGGCCCAGAACCCGGTAGCCCTACTTTAGCGTCGGATTTACTCATAAACACAGTTCTTACAAATCAGAGTTTATTAAAACTTTCGCGGAATATAAAAACTTTCATGAAACGTTACAGCAATCCAAAACTTGCCTTAATTAAACATTCTTGTCTTTCAAAATAAACGTCAATTACATTAAAACATCTTGAGTCTTCAGATGCCAGTCTCCTATTCGCCCACCATATGCCCGCTCAAGCTAGTTGTCTCATTCTACTCACCTGCGTGCATACAAAAAGTCAGCTACGCTGAGTGAGTTCTAGTTAATCGGACGCCATACAATACATACACATACATACATATCCGAAGATACATATCCATACCTAACTAGTTACCCTTCTGTTCTATATACATACTTACTACCATACATACATACATATCTACAATCACTAACCTCATTCTACCGAGAGTACGTTCATAGTCCGCCGTCTATACCTGTACTCAAGGTCGTGAACACGTAAAAGGTCCGCAGTCCTTACCTATGTTCGCCATTTATGGTACGTGCAAGGTCCGCAGTCCTTCCCTATACCATCCTACATCCACAACACGTACAAGGTCCTCAGTCCTTCCCTATGTTGCAACCTAAACCATAGCACGTACGAGGTCCGCAGTCCTCCCCTATGCTACCACAATACAAATATAGCACGTATAAGGTCCACAGTCCTTTCCTATGCCATCCTACATCCACAACACGTACAAGGTCCACAGTCCTTCCATATGTTGCAACCTAAACCATAGCACGTACGAGGTCCGCAGTCCTCCCCTATGCTACCACAATACAAATACAGCACGTATAAGGTCCACAGTCCTTTCCTATGCTGATGCCTATCTATAATACGTATAAGGTCCGCAGTCCTTAACTACGTTGTCGTCTATTATCTGTAACACGTATAAGGCCCACCGTCCCTATCTACGTTTACATCTATAATCTACTTTACGTATAAGGCCCGCAGTCCTTAACTACGTTGTCGTCTATTATCTGTAACACGTATAAGGCCCACCGTCCCTATCTACGTTTACATCTATCATCTACATTACGTATAAGGCCCGCAGTCCTTAACTACGCCATCACCAGCCGAGTCTATGTCTGACAAAAGCTAGAGGGATTTGCCATCCTAACTTACTATGTCGAACGTAGAACTCACATACCATTCGTGTACCTATATACACATACTTCACATATACAATAATTACATTATAGCATAAGAACACTCTAGGCGTTCTTTACATCATTCATTTAACAACCATACCCCTTGTCGATACGTGCAATATCCGAAGATTGTTCACGCCCCGACAAGTATTCATTTGTAATGTTCATACATCTTCGATATATAATATCCGTACCTTTATTTTTAACCTGACAGTACGCGCAATATCCGAAGATCGTTCGCGTACCGACAAGCAATCATTCATATCCATCACATATATAACATATGGCATACACTTATCACTTAGGATAAATGTATTAACAACACATCGAGTATGCACACAGCCCCGAAAACATAACAAGGAATGGGGCTAGAAACTCACCTGAACTCTGCTTCTTCCTCCGATAGTTGTAAATCCCTTCTTTAACTGAGCTCGGCTGACTGTATAAGTTACACGTATCAATACTCGCCTGATTTAATCTGGTGGCCTAGTATTAGATTACTTTTACTTATCGTTTTAATTTATTTTCTAATCAAACTTGACTCTAGGCGAAGTTAAACCTTAGGCGAACTTAGCTTTAGGCGAAGTTGTCATCAGGCGAACTTAGCTTTTAGGCGAAGTTGTCATCAGGCGAACTTAGCTTTTAGGCGAAGTTGTCATCAGGCGAACTTAGCTTTTAGGCGAAGTTTTCATCAGGCGAACTTAGCTTTTAGGCGAAGTTAAACCTTAGGCGAACTTAGCTTTTAGGCGAAGTTGTCATCAGGCGAACTTAGCTTTTAGGCGAAGTTGTCATCAGGCGAACTTAGCTTTTAGGCGAAGTTAAACCTTTGGCGAACTTAGCTTTTAGGCGAAGTTGTCATCAGGCGAACTTAGCTTTTAGGCGAAGTTGTCATCGGGCGAATTTAGCTTTTAGGCGAAGTTGTCATCGGGCGAACTTAGCTTTTAGGCGAAGTTGTCATCAGGCGAAGTTCATCAGGCGAACTTAGCTTTTTGGCGAAGTTCATCAGGCGAACTTAGCTTGCAGGCGAAGTTGTCGGCTGCAGCTACTGTTCGTCCTTAATCATCTTCGTTTCTTACCAAATAACTCGATTTAGGTATCCACGGAATCGTCTGACCAGCGCCTACAAACCCCAACCATCAAATCGGCCTAACATCGATGTTTAAGGGGTGCGATTTAGGCATATAGGTTACGGGTTCTTTTATCAATCGATTAACCCATCAAATCTTAACCATTTTCAGTAAGTTTAGCTTTGTAGGATTCGTTTTTACCATACAAACACCGATCTATCATTTCTATACTAATCCAAACCTAAACGAACATGTTCTCGATATAAACGTACCGTAAATGAGTCGAACTACGAACACGAGCTGGTCTTGTTGCTTTGGTTCGTCACGACGATCTAGCATCAACGAGCTCGGGTCCTTGCCTTTGGATCTTGGTTCGGGTTGTGTGTGTTTTGGAGTGTGTAGAGATTAGGATGGATAAATGGATGGAATGGAAAGGATTGGGGTTTAAGGGGGTATTTATACTCCCTTAAGCCCATGGACCGAAGGCCCATATTTCCTTTTGGTCCATATCTAATCCCATCTAATTATCCTACTAAGTCTTCATATTTTGCTATTATTATTATCGAACTCGTTTATTTCACCCGACGAAATAATATAATAAATAGTACTTTAGAAATTTCGGGATGTTACAAGTCTTCCCTCCTTAAAGAGGTTTCGTTCCCGAAACCTAGCTTATTTCTTTAAAAGGAATACCTTTGTAAAAGGAATACCTTTTTCTTTATAATCGCACACTTTATTGAATCACCTTTGCTTTCTGAGTTATCCTTCTTACTCCCGACTTTGCAGCCATCGAATGGTGGTCATGTGTTTTAGCTATTTAAGGTAGCTTGTCCATGAGACCCTCGATGTACCAAGACTCATCTCATCCTTCCAAGGCTTCGATTAGCACTTTTAACACTATTGTCTAAAATAACATTTCATCATAACATAATAATCATTCATAACCAAACTCAATATATTACACGTCACTGACAAACATAAGTTTTAAACCTTAACACAAAACAAGTTCTTAAGCAAATGTAATTTAATAAAACCATTGCATGAGCAATTATTCCTTCATCAAGTGTTCCTCTCTGCAGTTTCCCCAAGTCTTTATCCTTTCGCACCTCCCGCCCCTGATTCCTTGCAATCCCTAGCCATGTGGTCAGCTTTTCCGCATTTGAAGCACTTTGGACGATCAGGGCATTCTCGAGAGTAATGCCCACTCTTTCCACACCGATAGCACCTGTCTGTCCCAGTCCTGCATTCTCCCTGGTGCACTTGCCCACACGTCTTACATGCATCTTTGTTCCCAACCTTGGCCTTCCTCCCATCAGTTGTTGTCACCATCTCGCCAGACCGCTTAGCAGAGGTAGCCCATTTCTTCTCCTTCTTTTCCTCCACCACCACATCGTCCTCAGCCAGGTCAGCATAAACCACTTCTGCAAGTTCAACAGAAGAGTCAAAAGTAGCAGGTTTTTTTGCCCTGACTAACATGCGGACTTTTTGTGGCAATCCCCTCACATAACATTTGATTCTCTTGACCTCAGTGTCAACCATATCAGGCACCAACCTAGATAGTCGGTTGAATTCAGTAGTATACTCACGATGCGTCATCATACCGGCCTTTAAATTCAGGAACTTCATCTCCGTCCTTTCAACCTCGGCATCTGCACAAAACTTCTTCATCACCAACTCTTTCAGATCGTCCCATCTCAACGCCTTGATCTCATCCCTAGTCTTTCTCTGCTCCACACTTTCCCACCAATACATAGCTTCTTCCTCAAATGACTGAGTAGCATAACCCACAGCTTGGTCGGGACGGCATTCGCTAATGCGGATAATCTTGTCCATAGTGGTTATCCATTGAAGAGTAGCGATTGCGTCTCCCAAACCAGTCAGTTTCGGCGGGTCGCATCCCTTGAAGGACTTGTAGTTACACCCACCTCGACCTCTCTTTCCATCACCAACCTTGACAGATCCAGCTTCACTCGAGTTACCCTTCCCTCCCTCACCATCCTTCCTACCATTCTCTCCTGATCCTTCAGCAATTCTTCCAGCAGATCCTTCGGGATTCCCAGTCTTCATGGCAGTTGCCACAGCTTGGGCAATGGCAGCTAGAACAGCAGGGTCAAGTTGATGTCCTTCGTTGTTGCTCGAGTTTCCTCCAGCTGCGCCTCCTTCGTCTCCGGTGTTGGAAGCTTCTTCTACCGAGGGTTGCCGGACAAGACGAGGCCTACCACGACGTCCAGTGCGACCTCCAATTCCAACAATTTCTCCAGTTCCAGCCATTAGTATTCTAAAAGGGAAAACACAAACGTCATCACTCTAGGAATTATTTAGCACATGATTTGTAAAGTAAGTAGTTAATGACGTTGATCAAGTGTAATTAACTATTTGCGTTACTCCTCAGGTTCTACATACTTCCCTTCATGATTTCACTTGTGCTTGTTTATACTCTTAAACAGTTAATCAGTTAAGATCAATTAATCCTATCCCTAACCTGCACTCATTCTTCATTTAGCAAATAAGCCAACATTAACATACACCATTTACCATACACTTTACCTTTACTGAGCTTGCTTGAGTGACACATGGCTATCTTGAACTGGCATCTTCTTTCTTTCTCATTTTAAATCTCATTCTCTGTTCGAGTCTAAGCATGTAGGATGCTTAAATCTCTCGAACTTATGCTCTGATACCAACTTGTAAGGCCCCGAACCCGGTAGCCCTACTTTAGCGTCGGATTTACTCATAAACACAGTTCTTACAAATCAGAGTTCATTAAAACTTTCGCGGAATATAAAAACTTTCATGAAACGTTACAGCAATCCAAAACTTGCCTTAATTAAACATTCTTGTCTTTCAAAATAAACGTCAATTACATTAAAACATCTTGAGTCTTCAGATGCCAGTCTCCTATTCGCCCACCATATGCCCGCTCAAGCTAGTTGTCTCATTCTACTCACCTGCGTGCATACAAAAAGTCAGCTACGCTGAGTGAGTTCTAGTTAATCGGACGCCATACAATACATACACATACATACATATCCGAAGATACATATCCATACCTAACTAGTTACCCTTCTGTTCTACATACATACTTACTACCATACATACATACATATCTACAATCACTAACCTCAGTCTACCTAGAGTACGTTCATAGTCCGCCGTCTATACCTGTACTCAAGGTCGTGAACACGTAAAAGGTCCGCAGTCCTTACCTATGTTCACCATTTATGGTACGTGCAAGGTCCGCAGTCCTTCCCTCTACCATCCTACATCCACAACACGTACAAGGTCCTCAGTCCTTCCCTATGTTGCAACCTAAACCATAGCACGTACGAGGTCCGCAGTCCTCCCCTATGCTACCACAATACAAATACAGCACGTATAAGGTCCACAGTCCTTTCCTATGCCATCCTACATCCACAACACGTACAAGGTCCACAGTCCTTCCCTATGTTGCAACCTAAACCATAGCACGTACGAGGTCCGCAGTCCTCCCCTATGCTACCACAATACAAATACAGCACGTATAAGGTCCACAGTCCTTTCCTATGCTGATGCCTATCTATAATACGTATAAGGTCCGCAGTCATTAACTACGTTGTCGTCTATTATCTGTAACACGTATAAGGCCTACCGTCCCTATCTACGTTTACATCTATCATCTACTTTACGTATAAGGCCCGCAGTCCTTAACTACGTTGTCGTCTATTATCTGTAACACGTAAAAGGCCCACCGTCCCTATCTACGTTTACATCTATCATCTACATTACGTATAAGGCCCGCAGTCCTTAACTACGCCATCACCAGCCGAGTCTATGTCCGACAAAAGCTAGAGGGATTTGCCATCCTAACTTACTATGTCGAACGTAGAACTCACATACCATTCGTGTACCTGTATACACATACTTCACATATAAAATAATTACATTATAGCATAAGAACACTCTAGGCGTTCTTTACATCATTCATTTAACAACCATACCCCTTGTCGATACGTGCAATATCCGAAGATTGTTCACGCCCCGACAAGTATTCATTTGTAATGTTCATACATCTTCGATATATAATATTCGTACCTTTATTTTTAACCTGACAGTACGCGCAATATCCGAAGATCGTTCGCGTACCGACAAGCAATCATTCATATCCATCACATATATCACATATGGCATACACTTATCACTTAGGATAAATGTATTAACAACACATCGAGTATGCACACAGCCCCGAAAACATAACAAGGAATGGGGCTAGAAACTCACCTGAACTCTGCTTCTTCCTCCGATAGTTGTAAATCCCTTCTTTAACTGAGCTCGGCTGACTGTATAAGTTACAGGTATCAACACTCGCCTGATTTAATCTGGTGGCCTAGTATTAGATTACTTTTACTTATCGTTTTAATTTATTTTCTAATCGAACTTGACTCTAGGCGAAGTTAAACCTTAGGCGAACTTAGCTTTAGGCGAAGTTTTCATCAGGCGAACTTAGCTTTTAGGCGAAGTTGTCATCAGGCGAACTTAGCTTTTAGGCGAAGTTGTCATCAGGCGAACTTAGCTTTTAGGCGAAGTTAAACCTTAGGCGAACTTAGCTTTTAGGCGAAGTTGTCATCAGGCGAACTTAGCTTTTAGGCGAAGTTGTCATCAGGCGAACTTAGCTTTTAGGCGAAGTTGTCATCAGGCGAACTTAGCTTTTAGGCGAAGTTGTCATCAGGCGAACTTAGCTTTTAGGCGAAGTTGTCATCAGGCGAACTTAGCTTTGCAGGCGAACTTAGCTTTTAGGCGAAGTTCATCAGGCGAACTTAGCTTGCAGGCGAAGTTGTCGGCTGCAGCTACTGTTCGTCCTTAATCATCTTCGTTTCTTAGCCAAATAACTCGATTTAGATATCCACGGAATCGTCTGACCAGCGCCTACAAACCCCAACCATCAAATCGGCCTAACATCGATGTTTAAGGGGTGCGATTTAGGCATATAGTTTACGGGTTCTTTTATCAATCGATTAACCCATCAAATCTTAACCATTTTCAGTAAGTTTAGCTTTGTAGGATTCGTTTTTACCATACAAACACCGATCTATCATTTCTATACTAATCCAAACCTAAACGAACATGTTCTCGATATAAACGTTCCGTAAATGAGTCGAACTACGAACACGAGCTGGTCTTGTTGCTTTGGTTCGTCACGACGATCTAGCACCAACGAGCTCGGGTCCTTGCCTTTGGATCTTGGTTCGGGTTGTGTGTGTTTTGGAGTGTGTAGAGATTAGGATGGATAAATGGATGGAATGGAAAGGATTGGGGTTTAAGGGGGTATTTATACTCCCTTAAGCCCATGGACCGAAGGCCCATATTTTCTTTTGGTCCATATCTAATCCCATCTAATTATCCTACTAAGTCTTCATATTTTGCTATTATTATTATTATCGTTCCACTAACTCGTTTATTTCACCCGACAAAATAATATAATAAATATTACTTTAGAAATTTCGGGATGTTACAAAATAATTACTGATGAGGAGGCTAAACCCACAAGGGAGACTCAAAGACGGTTGAACCCCAATTTGCGGGAAGTGGTGAAGAAGGAGGTTATCAAATGGTTGGATGCGGGGATCATTTATCCCATTTCAGACAGTGCATGGGTGAGCCCGACACTGGTAGTGCCCAAGAAAACCGGCATCCAGGTAATAAAAAGTGATAATGGTGAACAAATCGCCACCCGCCCGGTAACCGGGTGGCGAGTGTGCATCGATTATAGAAAATTAAATAATGCAACCTCAAAAGATCATTTTCCACTACCATCCATTGACCAAATAGTTGAAAAACTTTCGGGTCAAAAATATTATTGTTTTTTGGATGGATATTCGGGTTACAATCAAATTGCAATTCATCCCGATGACCAACATAAGACCACATTCACGTGTCCATATGGTACTTTTGCCTTTAGGCGAATGCCATTTGGACTGTGTAATGCCCCGGCTACCTTTCAAAGATGCATGATGAGCATTTTTTCTAACAGAGTCGGAGAATCACTTGAAGTTTTTATGGACGATTTTTCTATTTTTGGCTCAACATTCGAGTCGTGTCTCGTTGATTTAGAAAAAGTTTTAAAATGATGTGTTGAGACAAACTTGGTGTTGAGTTGGGAAAAAAGTCATTTCATGGTGCAAGAGGGCATTGTTTTGGGTCATGTGGTTTCAAGTAGGGGAATGGAAGTTGACCAAGATAAAATAAAAGTAATTTCATCTTTACCACCCCCGAAAAATGTTAAAGGGGTGAGATCGTTTTTGGGACATTCCGAATTTTATAGGAGATTCATTAAAGGTTTTAGTGCAATTTCAAAACCTTTATGTAATCTCTTATTGAAGGATGTCCCCTTTGAGTTTACTGATGAATGTTTGCAAGCTTTTGACAGTTTGAAGGAGAAGTTGGTACAAGCGCCCATTCTACAATCACCGGATTGGTCAAGCCCGTTTGAGATCATGTGTGATGCTAGTGATAGCACAGTTGGAGCGGTATTGGGTCAACGAGTAGAGAAGAAGCCGGTGGTAATATACTATGCAAGCAAAACTTTATCCGAGGCGCAATTGAATTACACCACTACCGAAAAAGAGTTACTTGCGGTGGTGTACGCCTTGGATAAATTTCGGTCATATATTTTGGGAAGTAAAGTTGTGGTGTACTCGGATCATAGTGCGGTCATGTATTTGATGGAAAAGAAAGACGCGAAACTGCGTTTGATTCGATGGGTGTTATTGTTGCAAGAATTCGATCTTGAAATCCGGGACAAGAAAGGTTGTGAGAATGTAGTGGCGGATCACTTGTCTCGGATTCCACTTGAATGTGTCGATGACCCGATGGAGATAAACAATCGGTTTCCCGACGAACAATTGTTAGCCGTGTCAACCGCCCCGTGGAATGCCCACTTTGTGAACTATTTAGCAACGGGGTCATTGGGTGAAGAAAAGAAGACAACGGTTCATGTCCCAAGTGAAATAATATATTTGGGATGAACCGGACTTGTTTAAAATTGGTTCGGATCAAATGACAAGGAGGTGTATTCCCGATTATGAGGTACGGGAGATTTTGACTCATGCACATGCATCGGCATGTGGAGGTCATTTTAGCGGTCAAAATACGGGTTAACGGGTGCTCCAATGTGGGTTTTATTGGCCTACAATTTTTAAAGATGCAAGTGAGTATGCTCGACATTGTTGAATTGCCAAAAGTTGGGTAGTATCTCGAAACGGGATGAAATGCCAATGCAACCGATTTTGGTGTTAGAGATTTTCGATGTATGGGGAATTGACTTTATGGGCCCATTTCCCAACTCGAATGGATTTTTATATATTTTGGTTGCGGTTGACTATGTGTCCAAGTGGGTAGAAGCGGTAGCAACAAGAACAAATGATCATTCGGTAGTTTGTAAATTCGTCCAATCAAACATTTTCGCTCGGTTTGGTATCTCGCGGGTTATTATTAGTGATGGTGGATCACATTTCAAGAATTTCAACTTCGGGAAGCTTCTTAAAAGGTACAATGTGAATCACCGAATTGCTACTCCTTATCATCCACAAACAAGTGGACAAGTTGAAGTATCCAATCGCCAAATCAAAGAAATCTTGATGAAGACGGTGCAGGTTGATAGGAAGGATTGGTCTTCTAAGCTGAATGATGCATTGTGGGCGTATTGGACCACTTACAAAACTCTTATTGGCACAACTCCTTGTCGGTTAGTTTATGGAAAAGGGTGTCATTTACCAATGGAGTTGGCACATAGGGCGTTTTGGGCGATTAAGAACGTGAATGCGGATTATAAGGAAGCGGGTGAATTGAGAAAGTTGAAATTGAATGAGATCGAGGAAATCCGGGATGAAGCGTATGAATGTGCTTCAGCGTACAAAGACAAACTAAAGAAAGTCCATGATGAAAAGTTGAGAAAACGGACTTTTGAAGTGGGTCAAAAGGTGTGGTTGTATAATTCAAGGCTAAAGTTATTTCCGGGTAAGTTAAAGAGCAAGTGGATGGGCCCATATGTTATCACAAGAGTGGGGAAATTTGGTGATGTGGAGATAGAAGATGTCCAAGAACAAACGAAACAAGTGATGAACGGTCAAAGGCTTAAACCTTACTTCGAAGGAAATGACATCAATATGCTCGATGTGGACCGGGTGAGTTACTTGTTACGCTCACCGGATGAGGAAACGAATTAAGAGGCCAAGGTATGTTGTATATTTTAGTTTAGGTTAATTTAGTTTTTATTTAAAATTGGTTTTAAAAATTACCTTCCTCGTTTTGGAGCTTGTCCAAATCAAGTGTGGGGAAGACTTTATGTTTTTCTTTACCGTGTTGGGGACAGCTCGGGTTTTTCATGGGGGGTAGGGTAATTTTGATTTTTAATTTTTAGTAAATAAGTTTTTATTCAATTTTGGTTATTTTTAGTTCCTTTTTATAGTTTAATCTAAAAAATAAAAATAAAAAATTATTGAGTGAACCGTGGACCACGGTGTGGACCGTGGGCCACGGTGACTACCGTGTGACACGGTGAACAGGGGCACCACGGTATGGTGTCTTCTGTTTGTTTTTGCACATCTCAACCGTGACCCACGGTGTGGACCGTGGGCCACGGTCCACTTCGAACCAGCAACTACTATTGAGTCAAACGTGACCCACGGTTGTGACCGTGGGCCACGGTCCGATCGGAACAGACTGGGGGCCGGGTTTTGGGTTTAATAAACAATAAAAATCAGATTTTAAACCCATTATACACCTCACAAATCACCTACTTTCATTATTTAATTCAACATCCATCTTCATCTTCCTCAAAACCCCTCTTCACAAACCCTAACATTCATACTCAAAGATTCATAACTTCACCAAATCAACCGATTTTTGAGTCTATTTTGACTAAAATTTCACAAGGATTTCGATTATACATTTGAAATTGAAAGAATCCTTTGTTTTGTTGGTCGATTTTGGACATAGAGAGTCCGAAAATTTCCGAAATTTTTGGGGGTTTTGGTTTACTTTGAAGTTTTCTTCATCTTCATCTCTTACAACATCAAGATGGGTAGGACTGTGGATAAGGGTAAGTCAAAGGAATCATCTTCAAGTGGGCGAGAAGCCCAATTAAAGAGACAGAGGATGCAGGAAGAGCAAGCATACAAGCAAGTACAAACGGTAAAACCCACGTGGAAAGGTGGGGGATTGTCAAAGTACCCATTGGAATGGCAAGCGGAGCTATTTGTTGACAAAATGGCTACATTGAATAAACGAATTGATGGATATATGTGTGAGAATGAGGTAAACGATCCAGGTTTTGAGGTGTTTGGGATAGTTGACAAGTTTGAAGCTTTGGGTTGGGAAGCAGTGTTAAAGTGTTATGATAACGAGATTAACACGTTGTATGAC
This sequence comes from Bidens hawaiensis, assembly GCF_021521415.1. Classification (NCBI taxonomy): domain Eukaryota; kingdom Viridiplantae; phylum Streptophyta; class Magnoliopsida; order Asterales; family Asteraceae; genus Bidens; species Bidens hawaiensis. The sequence goes on along the minus strand of NW_027494710.1, from coordinate 80,477 downwards.
AGAGAAATTTAAGAATGGGTGTCCACATTGAGATGTCCTCCCTACAAGAAGGGGGACGATATGAAGTTAATTGGGACGGTAGGAGTCAAGAAGTGGTGATGTCATATGACTCATTTAATCAGATCACGCTTTTTGACACTAAGCCAAGCAACTCATACGTATACCCCTCTGCCAAAGACTTATTTGATTGCCCCGACAAGCACCCCCAATGGTACAACATGTTAGAAAAGGTGATTAAATCAAGATCAGGTTTTGGTGATTAGATTTTGAGGAAATATTTGAAGATCGAGGCAAAATTATTGATTTCTATCTGCTTGCACAACGTGATGCCTCGTCGGGGGGACATTTCGGTAGTAAGGAACAGTGATATTCCTGTTTTGTATGCATTGATGTGTGGAAAGCCCCTTATTTCTTACCGATATCTTGTCATGCAAAATATTTGGATCAGCCGAGAAAGCAATAAGCGGAAGTTAATTCCGCATTGTCGACTGATCACAACATTGTTAAAGAATCACGGTGTGATAACTAACGAGTCGGTGGGAATGACCAAAGTGTTGAAAGAGTTTAAGTTGTCGGATTTGCCGGGTTGTGAGTACACGCAAACTGATAGGCACCATGTTCTTGTGTGTGATAAGGTGAGATGGAAAGTAGCAAGAGAGGATGTTGAAGTGGATGATGATGATGATGAAATTGAGCAGGAGGAAGAGGTAGGTGAGCCCGATTACATGGATGTGGGCGGTGGTAGTAGTTCCCAACACGGGGGTTGGGATGATTCGGAAGGTTATAATTCTTATGGTAGCAATTGGGCCCATAAGGGGTCCATGAATGAGGTGGTGGAGAGGCATAGGCCTTCCACGTATGAGAATTGGTCTGATGAGTCACGTTCACTATTCGATCATCAGACTTTTATGGGGGCCTACGCTGAACGGGCCGCAAAAGAGAGGCACGACCGGTTGGAAATGTGGAACCGTGCCAATGCATATGGGCGGGAACATGAGATGAACATGAGGTATTTGGATGATCGTAATCGGAGGATGCATGATCAGTGGCACGCAGGTGAACCGATCGTGTCGGATCCACAAATGGTAGATTACACGACTCTACCCCCGTATGATGGTTCGGTACGATATCCCGAACCACCACTTCATCATTCAATGTGGGTCAACCCGATGCAATCAGCGGCGGCGATAGGGCGTTTAACTTCGGCCAGTTCTCAGAGTTTATGACATCTATCTTCGGGCCGGCCCACCCGCCTTACAACTGATCGAGCCGCTTGATGCCAGGTGAACACTGTTCTGTATATTATTGTATAGTTGTTATTTTGTTTGTGTGTCTTTTTGTGTTTTTGGGTGGATGGGTGGCGGATAAAATACTTTTGATTAAGTATAATGGGAATATGTTGGAATGAAGGTGGTGTTTAGCAAGTGGGTTGTTTTATTTTTCTTAAAACCGTACATTGGGGACAATGTATCCCAAGTGTGGGGATGAGGAAAAAAATTTTCGTTTGTTTAGTTTGTTTTGAAAAAAAAAAACCAGAATTTTTTTTTTAAAAAATCAGAAAAAAAAAATAAAATGTTTTAATGAAACCGGAAAGCGGTAAGATGGCGGGGGGAAGTTTTGGGTCCCTTTTCATTGTCACAATTCCTTAAGTAACATGTGCCTAGTTGTTTTTAAAAAAAAAAGGGAAAATTAAAATGGACCGTTTAGATGGGGATAACGAGTCATGGGGACGGGTACACATGTTTCATATCGGCAGCCTAATTCCTCTGGTACGTGTGTGAGATTTGCTTTATATATAATACACATATAATATATAGTATACACACATGTCATATGAGTGACATTATAGAGAGTAACCGGTATGCACAAGATATCTAGAACTTGGTTGTCTCATGCATTTCGAGATCTTAATACCACCACCTGTATGGAGAAATAGGACTTTAGAAAACCCATATATAATGGCCTTTAAAAAAAATCCCCGCCTTACATTATCCCTTAGGAGCCATTTGTTGCCTTTTTTCCATTTTTCTTTGCTCTTTTTAACCCACATTACAAGCCGTGTTAGCCTTGGCCTTTTGTTTTAACCCTGTGGATGAAACCCGGTATGTTAAGAGTTGTATATAAGTTGTTTGTCGAGCATAATACACAATGTACGTATGTCTCGGGTCAGTTGTTAGTATATATTAATATTAGTACTTGTAAAAAAAAAAGCTACAAAATCACAGAAAGCTCAAAAAGAGTCGATGTTTGAGTAGTATAGTTTGTAAATAATTGTGAGTGAGTTGTTTGCTTATTGAATAAATTGGGTTTCATCCACCATAAGTCACTAATAAATCTGCTTCCACACCCTAACCTAAGCCACAGCAAAACCCTTAGTTCTATTCTCTATGCAACCGGTGGGTAATGGGTGGAGATATGACTTGCTTCCAAGCTTATTACATTGTGTTCATATTTGGTATTGAGGGCAGAGAGATACTAGCACATTTTATGCTGGTCCAGATATTAAACCGAGAGGAGAGATGTTATATTATGAGGGGTGTGATCATGTGTGCCCTAACCGGAAACAAAGTACACTCGTTTGGGCGGTTTCATAGTTTTAAATTGTAACATCAAATTATTTGGTGGGTTATCAAGTGAACTAGTGCACCCGATAAAAATAAGGGAATAGGGTATGACTTGGGACCTTAACTGAACCGGTTTTGTGGTAAGATTGGTGGATACAAGTTGAATGAAATAAAAAGTTTGTGTCGAGATGTTGCTTGAGGACAAGCAACGATTAAGTGTGGGAATGTGACGGGTGGTCCATGGGACAACCCTTAATTGATTTAAAGCCATAATTATCATGTTTTGTATTGGTTTATTTGGCGGAATTAGATGAATGCGGTATTATTGATGAATTGTAGGTACAAAGGAGGTTTCAGAGCTATTAATATGTATAACGAAGAAACCCAAGAAACCGGAGATGCGAAAGAAGTCAAAAATAAGTGAAAGCGAGGGTGCATGGTCGGTGTCCACCGTGACCCACGGTTCAGACCGTGGGCCACAGTCCAAAGAAGATCAAATGGACAGAGGCCACCGTACCGAGGCACTCTGTCCCACCGTGAACACCATCGTGACCCACGGTGGAGACCGTGGGCCACGGTCCAGCTGAAGTTGAAATACACCGTGACCCACGGTTCACGGTGCGGGTCGTAACTGCTGAATTCTTTTAGTTTATTATTCGTTTTTGGGCTGTCTTTTGAGTTATCTTTCATTCACAACTACCTAGGGGCGACTTTTTGAGAGAAAAGACAATACTTTGGGAATTCTTATCATTAGTTTGGGTTTGTGATTTGTATGATTACCCTAATTGATGTGATGTTGAATCAAACTATGTGTGGCTAATCATCTTCATGTTCTCTCCCGAATTGTAAGGTTTTCTAATTGAATATTTGTTAATTGTTTATATTATTGGTGAGATAGTATTTTGATCATATGATTATTGTGCTATGGTGATTGTGTATTTGTTTGTAAGTGTTAGTGTGGTATAAATTCGTGTTCTTGACTATCCGTTCTTGGTGCCATAGGCAATCGAGATTTAATAAAACAGAATTAGGGTTTACTATACTATATTGATTATTGAGTGATAACCTTGCGTTTTTTATAATCCAAGTACTTCGTCCTCTTTGATCACTTTCAAATTCACTTTCATGAATTATGTTTATGTAGTTCTTCACAAAAGTAAACATTAACATTATCAATATTGAAAACCTGAAATCGGGAGAGGGTATTCTTTCTTATATTGTTTAAAACTCGTTTATTGTTTTAGTTATTTTCGTTAATCACATCAGCCAACCAAATCATTAAATTTATTTACTGCGCTTAGTTTAATATAGAGTAATTACTGTGCTACTTATTAACGCATTTTCCATAAACTCCCTGTGTTCGATACCCGCTTACCGCTATCTAACTAGTTGTATTCGGTTTATTTTCGAATGAGTCTTCGACATCACGTCATATACTCGATACCTCGATAAAAGAAAAGAAAGATAACATAACAAAGATATGAATAAAAGAATGAATATTGAATATTGTGATAACATATATATGTGTGTAAGTATATATGTATATGTTCTTTGTTATGAAAATATTATTTAATGAATAAAGAGTATTTTTAAATAATAAAAGAAAAGATTACGTTTCTTGGAGAAGAAGAAACGTTGGGTTTTGAATATAAACTAAAGGTTTATAATTTACTTTTAAACTAAAGGTTTTCAAGTAAATAATAATTGAACTAAAGGTTCAATCGAGGATTGAGATATAAGACTAAAGGTCTTAAGCCGGATCGTGTATCCGACTAACAAATATTTATACTCGTACTATAGGTGTGAGATAAAGAAAGAGAAAGACCCTTGGACGGTGAGTGAAGCCGATCCTAAAGAGACAAGGTGAATACGCCCCCAAACTTTTACTTATTTTAAAATGAGTCAAACATGTTATTTGAAATTGTTTACAAGGAACTATGTGTTCCTAAAACCGTTATAAATAAAGGGTATAAACCTAGCCATCAGGCTGTGGTATACGTATATCTGGATCCTTACATAGGTGGTACTATGCGATGTATGGGCATGATCGCACCACCCTTGGTCGTAGGATGCTCTCCTGCAGGGAGTACGACCGTTGTGTATATTTACGGGTACTTAACTAAGTCAAACGCTGCGGTGTTTGCTGAGGTGACCTAGCGTAGAGGCTCATATTTATAATGTGTTATTTAACTTTGTTATTCCTAAGCCACGTTGGGCCGAGGCAGGCGTAGTCTCGAGGGGTAATAAAGTAAAAGAAATATTTTTGCGTCAGTGTGTTCACCAGTATTCGTTGCTGACGTATTTTCTTACATTTTGCAGGTGAACAATGATAGAGCTTGGAAATGACAAAATACTAATATCCGATGGCTCGGATTCATTTTGTATAAATTAAATATGGTGGTTTTGTAAAACATAAACAAATAATCTTTTGTTAACAATTTAAACGGGTATTTTATAATTCCCGTCTTTTGATTATATATATAATTTACACTTTCGATCCTTAAAGTTTTATAAGTTTTCCGCAAACTAACGCAACTTTGAATTATTTACAAACACGATACCAACTTATGGGTCGCACTCCTAGACCCTAGAAGGGGGTGTGACATCAACTCATTAGATAAATAACTTATACAATTTTTTTTATAAACATAATGATTAAAATGTACAAGTGCACACAAAAAAAAACCCTAAAGGGAGGTAAGGGTTCAATTCCTCTATAGTGCAACATTTAGTTGTCATAAAGAATGGAGTTTTTCATGTTGGTTTGTTATATGTATCTTTTGGTGTGTATGGTTCAAAGAGTGGCCGCATTTTGCTCATTCTAGTCCGTTAGTGTTTTGATAGAATATTTTGTGGCTCCATATTTTGCTTTGTTAGCTCTTTCACCAAACGAGTTTCATTATTATATAATCTGATTGCATATGCATCCATTCCATATGTTAAGCAGATGCTAGTGGGGGTAGTTGGTCTTTTTTTAGGTTAAGTTAACGGAGTAGTTGTCTTTAGAAATGCAAAAAAAACCCTAGGAACCGGTTCATACCCGAAACCAGGTTTTTTAAATACCTGATCTATATCCGAAAGATACCCACAAAAAGTTCAGCCCCCCTTAATAAACCGAATATATACCCGAAAATAAGGTTTTTTCAATAACCAAAATCGGTTATTCAATTACATGGTTTTAAAATTCACGGTTTTATACTCGACCTGGACCCGGTGCATGGTGTATGATTTTTAGAGACAATACCTAGACCCGAAAATGAACAGGGTATTGCCAATAACTAATTTTCCAATATCCAGTCATACCTAAACTCAGTTCTATACCCGAACTCGAGTATTTGAAAACCCGATTTGTGCACCTCTACTCTAGACTGTAGTCTCGTTGATGTTGTTAATTGGGATTTGGGCACGTCTATTAGGCCCATATGTAATGTATAATAGGGTCATTTGGCAGGAACAGCGTAGCGTCCATAGAGCAACCATCACCCCGCTAACCAGTCAATCCCCTTGTTTTCCGTTGTCCCCGTTTTATTTCTTACTCCCTCCTTCCCAGCCGACTTGCGTTGATTTTATCTCATTAGCCTCCCTGATCTTCTTCCTCCGTTATTTTTTAGGTAAATCAGTTTTCCCGTTGATTGTAAATCCTTTGCTAATTAAATTCATAAATCGGTTGTTGTTGATTTTTTATATCTAATTATCCTATTCCTTCAATTCGTCGATAATTCGGTGTTCTCTTGTATTGTTTCGTGTTGTTTTTATTCTCAATAGTTTTATGATTCCTTTTGCTGATTGTTGTCACAAGTCGTTTGCTAGAACGTGAAGATCATACAGAATTAGTTATCTGTAAGAATAAGGTTTTTTAATGCCTATTAAGGTGCTGAGCTACATTAACTCACTTTAGACCTAATTCCGAGCTGACGATCTCCGTGATTTTTTAGGTAAATCAGTTTGTGCATTTAATGTATGCATCGTTGATTGTAAATCCTTTGCTGATTAAATTCATAAATCGGCTGTTTGTATTGTTCGTTGATTTTGATTTAATGATTTCTATACCTTTAATTCGTCGATAATTTGGTGTTTTATTATTTATCGTCTGACTATAGTTATCGAGTATTAGAATGCGGTTATTAATTGTTTGCTACAGTGTGAAGATGATAAACCATTAGTTATCTGTTAGAATAACGTTTTTAGTGCTTATTAAGGTGCTAATTTACTTAAGTGAACCTAGGGTTTGAAATTTGTAGGTTATTTATTTTTTAGAATTGTGTTTTCTTTTTCTGATTAATTAGCGCTTGATTTTATGGTTTGTATTTCAGTTTAGGGCTGCATTTTCTAAAATTAATTTCTGTAGGTTTAATTTGTTTTTGTGATTTTATTATTTTTTATCGTTAATATTTGCTGACTTCCGATTTTGTTGTGCGTTAGTGATGTGCAGTCATTTAATGTTTCCGAGTTTGGTTTTACGTATTGTTTATGGTAAATCAGCTTGTGCGTATAATGTATTTATCGTTGAGTGTAATTCCTTTGCTAATTAATTCATGAGTCGATTGTTTATATTATTGGTTGATTTTGATATCTATATCTTCAATTCGTCGATAATTTAGCAATGAATAGTGATTTTTTGCTGGAAAAGTTAATTTGGGGCTGTTATTAATTGTTTTCTAGAGTGTGAAGATCGTACAGAATTAGCTATCTGTAAGAGTTACCTAAAACCTTCTGAGATTGCGAACATCTGTCTCAAACTTAGGGTTTGAAATTCGTAGGTTATTTTCTTGAATTCAGTTTTTATTTCTGATTAATTAGAGCTTGATTCAATAATATCTGTGTTAGGTCAGGGCTTGGTTCCGTGGTTTCTATACCAGTTTAGGGCTGCATTCCTAAAACTAGTTTCTGATTATTTTAAGTATTTTTTTGGATCGATTATATATGTTAATTTTTTATTTTGTCATGCTTTAGTGACTTGTACTCATTTAATGTTTCTAATTTTGGTTTTACATATTGTTTATGGAGTCTAACATGTCCTAATGATGTCGTTAAGCGGCTTGTAGTGTTGGGTCTCATGGCTTTATAGAGATAGTATGATTAGAAGATGAAATTTGTTGATTAGTGATGATAGTTGAACAAATTGAATATTCAAGTCAAAGGTTAAACACAAAAAACATGTAAGAACTTGAATAATGAAAGGTTTGTTTGTAGCAGAAATACAAACAGTTCTTAGAAAACTCAGTTACAGATCGAAATTCTTATAGTTAAAAGGATTCTTACCCAGAGAAGAAGCCATAGGTTACTATTAGGTGGAAGGACTTGCAAATATGTCATCCATCCATCATTCTTTAGTGACTTGTACTTTATTAGTTTCTATTCCACGAGTTGAGAATGGCACAATTAGTAGCATGTTTTAGTATTTTCTGATTGATTATTTGATTATATATCTATTGATTTATGATTATTTCTCTTTTAGTATAAGGCTTGATAATAGGACGCTATTTGTTATGGGTTGCAGTCTAGTGCATTATAGTGTCAACTTTTAACATTCTTTCAGTATTTCAGCCTACAACTTAGGTGTGCTTGTTTCAGAATGTTTATGTTAATAAATCGATGCCTTAAGCTTATGGATTGTCATTGTGATGTGTCGGTATTCTAGTTATAGTTTTTACATTGTTATAATATCATGTGGTGTTTACTTTACTTTAGTTTGTTTATTCGCATTTTCTGATGTTCCATTACTTCACGTAGGTAAAACCAAGCGACTAAAACTGCAAAATGGTTAAAGCATACTCACAAGAGCATACTTACAAGCACCCATGGGAACGGGTCACATCTGCATCATGGCGCAAGTTTGCTGACCCAGAGAACAAACGCACCTTATCTCACATCCTAGAAGTCGAGACCTTGAACCACAAGCTTGAGCCTGAATCGGGTAAGCTCTACACCACCCGAGCCATCACCGTTCATACTCCTGGCCCGTGGTTCCTTCGCAAGATTGTGGGTCAAGATATCTGCCATTGTGTCGAGTCAACCGTTGTTGATGCCAAAGCCCGATCCATGGAACTTGCTACCAAGAATGTTAGTCTACAAAAATTCATTGAAGTGGAGGAAAAGATAAGGTATTGGCTTAAGATGACTTTCAACACGTTAAACAAGTCTCACTTTCAGCCGAAATTTATATTATTATTTGATATTGTAGGTATGAGCCACACCCGGAAAAACCGAATGAGTGGACGATTTGTAAGCAGGAGACGAGCATAAGGATAAAGCCGTTGTCCACCCTGGCATCAATGGCCGAGAGGATAGAGCAAAAGTGTGTTGATAAGTTTCAGCAGAACAGTGCCAAGGGTAGGGAGGTGATGGAGAGGATGTGTAAATACTTGGAAGCTGAGTCTTCTTCCAGGGGTATTTCTGTCTAGTTTTTTGGTTTTACATTTTTTGTTTTTCTTATGTTATATGGAAGAAACAGATGCATAGAATAATCATATGTAAACCACTTGGGTTAAACTAAAATCAGACAAGCTTTGACTAAACCCAAAACCTTACTATAAGATTTAGATGATACAGCTATGCATCTACGCGAGCTAATTTAGTATATTTATAAAGACGTTAACATTTGCTGGTGAAGTATTCTTCTTGTCATATTAAGATTAAGAATTATGGATGGTGTCGTGTTGATAAAAAGTGTTAGTAACAGTATAAATTCAAGCAAAACAGCTAGCTTAAAATCTATGCGTTTTTGGTTCACAGTTTATGGTTTCAAAATCGGATTTAATGTACAGTATATCTGAACCGTGTTTATCATTTATAATAATTCAACACAACCATTTTGGCTGCTGAGACCGGTTTGGTTTGCTTTCCTCTAAAACCATTTAGTCGGCAATTTTTGTCATAACCTGTCTATATCGAATGATACGTAAAGCTTTCAGAGAACTCTCCCTACTAGTATGCTGTTTTACAAAGCTGTATATTACTAGAGGTGTAAATTGTAACCGGTTAACATAGCTAAAGCTGATTACAACCCCAAACCCAAACCGGGAGTGACCTAGTACGGGTTTTGGAACATGAGTGATTGGTAACTGGTTAACCGAAACAGGATATTTTGAATAAGTTAATAAGCGGTTATTACTGTTGGAATTGATTTTGATTGTTTCTGAATGGATATATAGCCTTCATTTAGCGGTTAGAAACATGTTTTTGACCCTTTTGTCCCATGTGTTTTGGTATAAATAGGTATTGGGTGTATTGTGTAATCGTTGCATGATTACACTTCTCTGGCTCTCAAAAACACAAAATCGTTCAAAATCCCTCAAATCTAAATTCTCAAAATCTCATATGGCAGATGAAGCAAGCATAGTGAAGATAATAGAAACTAAGAAAAACCCAACATTTTTACTAGATTTAATTTATGTCTAATGACAGATGGTAATGACTTGATGCATAGATTGTAATGTACTCCTCAAATGCATGTCCAACTCAATTTTCAAAGCTCATTTGGGAAAACATCGCAAAACACTGAAGACAAACCATGCCCGTAATGAAGCACAAACGTCAACCGAAGCCCTTAAGAGCCCCGGATTAAGGAAGATGAAGACGGACGACGAAAATAAAATGTATTGATTTATTTTCGTTATTTTTAACAACATTATGTTTGTTAATTCTATAAATTTGAAAACAAATAAAAAGGCATTTTGTTTAGTTTATTTTATATTTTTGAATTTAATTGAACTTTTAGAAAAAAAAGTTCTAGAAGCCGCTTATCAGATAGCCGGTTTGGTTATAATCCTAACCGGTTTTATAGGTTAGGTCTTACACATGTTAGAAAACCATATACTAACCTGTTCGGCTATTAGAATAGCCAGTTACAACCAAGTTAACCAATAGCCGGTTCGTGTTTTAATCGATAGGACAAAAGCCAGTTAACGGTACTTGCATAGTTACACCACCATATGGCATATATTACTAGTGGTTGCAAGAGGCCCAAACTAAGCTTGAACACCCTGCTGAATTACATAAGCCTAGTAGGCTTGCACAACCTCAAGCCGTTCTTGCCGGGTTGCCAGGTAATATTTTGCATGTATGATTTGGGCTTCTTCCATGGGTTTACCCATTTAGCCGATCCGTTTGTTCAGTAGCCCAATAAAGAACAACAGAAAAAAGAAGTATTTTAAAAATATTTTATTTTATTTAGATGTGCAAGTTCATCTTAACTCCCTCTAATCGAGAAATATTGCAAATCCAATTTAATAAAAAAAATTTACAAGTTGATTTCATAATTATTTCTATATATCATTTCAAAGAAAAAATTTAAAGTTTTCCCCGAATATAAAAACTTGGTAAGTAATCCTTTTAACTATGAATCTCTCTCACATAATTCAAAGATGAGCCTCTTTTATTTTATTTAATCTAATCTCGGCCTAATTATGTCACCAATATTTTATATTTTATTTAATCTAATATCAGCCCAAGTTAATTGTTACCAATATTACATGTCATTGTCTAGGTTTGAACTCGAGACCTCTCTTCGAAAAGACACGTGTCTCTACCAACTGGCCGGGATAACCTCATGTTAGCGTGATTATCAAATTTTAGTTATGATTTAGGTAATTTATTTTTAGTTTCTATTGTCAATAGATTATGAATGCAATTTATATTTCAAAAATAAACAATTACCAATTACCCAACATTTGTTGAACTAGAGGACTTGGATCATCAATCGAGCTATGGCTAATAATTTATGATACAACTTGTGAACATAACATTATGTGGGTCTGGCTGAGGTAAAGGGGTAGAAGTCATAAATGGGTCGGTACGTTTATTACATTGTTAGAAACATGTTGTAATGGGTTAAATCAACATGTAACCTTTTTAAAATAAACGTGTTGAACAAGTCAAATGATCGTCAAGCTAGATAAAGAAAGTAATTTTAAATTCTAATAAATACATCATACTCTCTGAAACACCAAGTCTTTTTCGGTTAAGTACTATCTTAAAATCTTTTTATTTGTTTAGAATTTACAGTATTAATTTTTGTAACGTGTAGCTCCAAAATTGAAATCACTTTTATGAAATTTACTTTACTTTTAAGGATTACATTACTAAGGATTTTATGGGTTGTTTTATGTATTTTAAGCTCTTCTTTATGGATTGAAATTTTTGAAAACTTATATTTTATCATGTTAATCATGTTATGTCATTCATTAAATTTTTTGTTTGTGTCATATCGTGTTAATAATCATGCCATATATGTCGCGTCATATGTTTTAACGGAGTCATGTCATAAAAGCTCATTATTAAACATGTTTGTGTTGATGATTTCCTAAGGAGTAAAATTGCGATTTTTGTCCGCTTATTTTGTTAAAGTATCCATTCGGTACAATAGTTCAAAAAATACAAATTCAGTCCCTAATCTTTCATTTTCTGTTGCAATCAGATTGATCTATATTTATGGTTGACTAAACCCCTCAAATTATAATATCATGAGGCTATGTATTATGGAGAGGTAGAAACGCAACACATAGTCGTTTAATTTCCACGATTGTTTTTGGCGGTTCCCTTTGGCAGCACCGTAACATTCCCTGTATTTTACCAGCAAAACCATGGAGGCACATAAAAGACTAATAATACTCTTCAAAATTTATATTTTTATGTCAAATAGGTTTATGTGAATTTTGACTATTTTTCAGTTGGGTATTTAAATGGAGTAGTGGGTCCGGAAGCAGAGAATGAATGAAGGCACAAGCAAGACGTATCTGAATGGAACAGAAGTACATAAACATAACAGTACATCTGATCTCATCTCATCTCATCTCATCTCAAGCTTTTGGCATATGCAATGACGTATTGACATGACCATTCATTTAAATTTACAAAACACCCCAGATCATGTCTCTATTTTTATATATACAAAACACATATGATAGTGCTAGTTCGAATCCAAGTCACACGGGTTTTATCATGGCCACGTTAAATCACATGGTTTCGATTTTTGTGGAAACACAATTGGTGTCAAGTGACATCGGGGGAAAAATGTTCCTCCAAGGGAGCGGTGAGGACCTGGGAACCATGCCTTTTGGGAGAAACTCTCTAGGGATTCCAGACCAAGGTCGGCCATAACTGACCTACGACCACCCAGTCATGCTGAAGATAGGCGCCGTAAAAAACAACACTTATTTTTTACTTTGTATGAGGTGAATAGATTTTTAAATATTATAAGTGGTAACAAAGCTAAATATATTTATGATAAAAATTTTTGAGTGGGTTCTGGAAAATTTTATATTTTAGTTATGGATTATCTATGTGTTTTCTAAATTGTCTAATCATAAAACTTGAAGATTTTAGATTAATTTTTGAACTTAGAACATAATCCTATAGGTAATACACTTTTAAAAAGTGGTAAATTAAACAATGGGTTTGATGGTCCATTGACAAATGCAAAGTCTTTAAATACATAAGTTTAAAAAGATGTAATATTGGGTTCAAGCCCCATAGTTAATAAAGTTTTAAAAGAAATTCGGCGTTCAAAAGAAAAAAAAAACATTAAAACCATGCATAGCTACATACGTGTTAACTACATATATACATATTTATTTATCATTTATGTTTTATTCATATTAGGGTCGGCTTTATAGCGAGTAAACTCGAGTTAGAGCTTTAGGCTTCTATTTGAACATGACCACCAATTTAGACCAAAGTTAGACCAAACATACTAAATCATTAAAATGATTCTTAAGTCATTTGAAAAGACATTTTTGTGATTAGTTGTTTTGCTTTTTTGATTACAAAATTTGAAAAATGCCCTGAATTCTTATTTTGTTTTAGGCCTTCAAAAAGGTTAAGCCGACCCTGATTCCTATGTGTATTCCTCTTAAAGTTGTGTTGATTAATTTGATGGAAAATATTATCAAATGGTGGAAAGGAGATAAGAGATATTAGTAGCAAGTGAGAGATGAAAAAAGTTAAAGATGTTTAATGGAAGTTTATATGAACATGTATAAGAGCATTCCCATCCTATCTTCCATCTCCATCTCCATCTCCATCTCCATCTCTAAAATTACACTATAAAACACTACATTTCTCTTTCCTGTTTAATTAAATAATATTTTTTATACATTTATCATTACAGTTTTCTCTCTTCTCTACTCACAACCAATTCAAGAAATATTAAAAAATAAATATGGACAAACAAAGTTTCCCTAAATTTACAAAAATCACTACATTTTCTCTCTCCATCATATAATTTACACTCACAATCACTCAAAACTCCACCCTATAATTTACATATTCTCCTCACATCAATTTATGGGATGGGATGGGATGGGATGGGAATGCTCTAAGAGCATTCTCATCCCACTCCACATCCCTATCTCTATAATTACACTAAAAAACACTATATTTTTCTCTCTTGTTCAATTAAATAATATTTTTATACCTTTATCATTACAGTTTTCTTTCTACTCTACTCACAACCAATCCAACAAATATTAAAAAATAAACGGGGGCAAACAATGTTCCCCAAATTTACAAAAAATCACTACATTTCTCTCTCCACCCTATAATTTGCAAACTCCCCACATATAATTATAGGGGATGGGAAGTTGCTGCTTATACATTTTCGTAAACTTTCTTCTTGAGCTTGTATAGTTGTATAGTTTAAAAAGTGATGTCGGAGCATCGAATTTATTGGAACCAAACCCGCATCCAATGATGACTTGAGAGTTTTTTTTCGAACTATGAACTTTTATAAACAACAACCGCCACAACAACACCAAAAACCCCACTAACAGGCCACCTCCACAACCCGGAGACCAGCCACAATCAAAAACAAACTACAAAAACGAAAAATTACACCAATTAGACCAATCTATAGATCCATACTTTGACTTATACTTGAACCAAAGAAAGCCAAGCACTTTTATATCCCCAATAATATCTTCCACTTTGACTTCTTTACCCTCAAACACCTTGTCATTTCTCGCTTTCCAGATTCTCCAACAAGCAATAATAATAACCCCATGGAACACTTCGTTTTCTATATCTCCAAGCTTAATGGACTTGTGAAGCTCTAAATGATCTCTCACCGTGAACCTGAAAATAGGAGGAACTTTACACCAACGGCTAATGTGCTCCCCGCTCCCAAATTATCGCCGCCACACCGCAGCCCGTGGTTATATGATTTGCCGACTCCCCCTCGACCTCGCACAAAGCGCAAACATTGTCAGAGACACTAATATTTCTGCGTTCCAACGCCCCCCGAGTAGGAATTCTGTCCATCTCCGCTCTCCAAGCATGAATATTGCATTTTGCCGGCACCCACTTACTCCACTTCATAATATAATTATTATTTGGGTTGCAGGTGTGTTCTTCTGAAATAACAAACATCGCAAATCTAAGAATCTGGTCAGATCTGATTATACAACACCCGATCTATCCGTTTTTTACCTTCGCCGGAAAGCTGTATTGCTTCCGGAATTTCCCATCGGTAAATCGACCTTGAAGGTAACTCGGATCTGACTGTAACTCGACCTTCCGGAATTTTTCTTCAGGGATGATAAAATATAAAAAGAATATTAATTGCCACGTGGAGTCCGTCTCTAGTTTGTGTCTGCAAACTTACCTTCCACGCTGCAATCAAGAACCAACTCTACAGCGGTAAAGTCCGTCAACCTTCTGTCCGCTCGTTTCCAGCTAGATTCGGACGGTGCCATATTGGCACCGTTGTGGATGCTCTAAGCTTATTGAGCCATCTGAATATGTTCTCTAGTGCCTACGTGCACCAAGTGACATCACAACTTTGTGTTCACAAATGGTTTCGCATGAAGGTGATTATTCTCGTAGAATCATTATGAAGGTGATTATTCTCGTAGAATCATTGTCAGTGCCTACTCGAAGAATCGACGGAGGCAACAATTTTAAGAACCTTTCGAAATCAAATTATTATTAGTTAAAAAAGCTGTTAATATCATCCTTAATCTATGTAAGATTAAGGATGATTATTAATAGGAATAATGAAATAGGTTTGAAACGCAATGATTTAAATATGCCGAAAATATAGGGATAAATATGAAAAAACAAAAAAGCATTATATGAAACATCAAATCCGTCATCAGAACAAGGAAGGGTCGCTCCCACCTTTCCTAACTTTAGCCAAAGTTATATTAAAAGCTGAACACAATTACCTTCAGGAGGGTCCAAAAGGGATATGAACAAATAACCACTTGTTTTCACCTAATTATAGATGCAACGTTTTAAACTTTTAATAAAGATGAAAGCATGTCATTCAAAAACATGTTTTTTTTTAAAAAAAAAAAATATTAATAATGATATCTACAAATAAAAGCATATATAGAGAGCATATCTTCAGGAACATACACAATGGATAAAAGAGTGAAATTGATTAAAAAAACAAAACCTTTTTGTTTTAGTATTTCTGTGTTGTTTTGGCCTCTAACGTCTTACTATAGTTGTACCTATTTAATCAAAGTTGTTGTTCATAAAAATTAAAAAAAAAAACATATTACATTCGTGAACATGTTGCACGTGTATGTACAAATTCGTAATTTTCTTTAATTTTATATGTTCTCGTATATAATTAAAAAAATAACTATTTGGTTGTATATTATTAACTAGGTTAGGACCCGTGTACAAAGCAAGCGGAAATTATAGAAAAATGTAGCTTTCTTTAATTTTAATTGTTCTTCTATATATGAGTTTCATTAAACATTTGCCTGTATATTGTTAATAAGTAAGCAACTTTAAATAACTTATTAATTAACTTAAATGTCAAAATATAACTTTGAAGATCTGAACAATTTATTTATAGAAGGTAGTTAGATCCGCATTTTTATTAATACACGTGGCTTGATCTTGACGGGTTCATAATTCGGCGGATGACAGTTTTTAAACGGTTGGACCGACTGTTCTTGAATGTCATTTTAGGTATTTTTTGAGAAAAGGAAGCTAGTTTCAAAATATGAGTGATCAAAAATGGCTATGAGTGGTAAAAATGGCTATTGTGATATCTTCCCAACATTAACTTAGGATACTTCATAGAGTTCTTAGAAGACTTAAAGGCTAAACCCCTTGCTTGATTTATGACTTTTACCACATGTTTTGTTCATTTACTAGACGATATTCAAATCAAATAAATATATAAAATTCAAAATATATTCCATAAAAAGATTGTATCCTTCCAATATTTTGCTGTAGTTTAAACTCATCTGAAATAAAAAAAAAACTATTTGTAATGAATTTTTTTTTTTAAATAAATATACATGTTTAATGGTTTACTACATACAAAGTGATAAGTTACGTACTTGATTTAATCCCATTAACTTTTTTTTAACCAAAGCCAATGTTTTAAAACCGGATCAATTATTAATCCAACCAATTTACGAGTTCATTTGTCGTATAGTTGAATTGAATGATGTCATAACTAATTTTGAAAAATATCTAGATATCATTAACTAAGTTAAAAGTTTAATTCAAATTAATATGCTATGTTATTTATATTTAAAAAAATATGATCTTGGTAGAAAATTAAATATTTAAAAAAATCAATGAAAAGTACATTGTAAAACAGGAGTTAAATGAGCTTGAATATATATTGAACGGTTAATTTCTTTTAAACATATCGTTTGTACGACTTGAACCAAGATCTTTCTCTTCTAAACCCACACAAATAAAAGATGAAAATTTTACTGTGAAAAAAGGGTTAAAATTTAAAAAAACTACAGTATTAAATAGATTTTATAGTTGAACTCAATATATAGTCAACCATATCTATATAGAAAAAAACTAAAAGGAGGACATTAGTATGTCAGTCAAAACTCTTATTTTGACGCTTCTCACTGAAACGGCACAAATCATTTTCTGCGATTTTTAAAATATTAAATTAATTTTAAAGTATCTGAATTTCAGTTCTAATTAATTACTTTTACTTTCTAACATTGGCTCTTTATTTTTTCATATATATCCGGTATTAATAAATTTCAAAAACAACTTATATTGTCATTCAAAAATTGATCTTGTACGACTTTTATTTCTTTTACATATCTATTTTAAAAACCTCTCATAATTATGCTAAAAAATGATATTCATGCACAAGACATATATTACGGTAAAATTTTCAAAAAATTATTACCTATTAAATTTAATATAATAAAGTTCTCAAAATCAACTCAAGCCCTCAAGCTTTTCATATTTCATTATTGCCTCTTATGCAATGGAAAGTTTTATTTATGAACAGATTGTACATATATACCAAAGGATATTTGCCCAATGCAATATATCTTGATTGTTTATTTGTTTATAAGGTGCTTTCCCCCTTTGGAGGTTTGTTCAAGTTACGTATTTATTATTATGAGTAAATTCGATTGTTGTTTCACACAGAAAAAACATCTACATAATTGAATAGTTTATAAATTTATTTTAGAATTTTTAAAAAGCTTTTGAACATGCATGATTACATTGGATTAACGTTTATTTTGCTTTAGTTGAATGCATTGGTTTGCATGAAAGGTATATATATATATACATGCATTGAACTCTAACATAAATTAACTAGCTAGTGTTGATAATATATCTTCAAGCTCAAAACAGAAACATAGAAGAAAGTAAATTATAACTTGAAATACATCGAATTTACATATCTAGATTTAAATTAAAGTCCCATGAAAATATAAAGAACAAGTAAAAAAAAAAGTGATAACGCAAGAAAATCAAAGAGGGTCCGTCAAAAGTGATTCTTATATGATCACTTGAAACAGTAATTCAAGAGACAACTTTTGACTGATTAATTATCACAATGAGATGATTCATTGTCTTGCTCAATCTCAGAAGCAGCTTCTTCATCTTCTAATTCAAAGCAACAATCATCAATCCCATAAGCTGCATGCCCATTCCCAAATGCCTTAATATGATCTTTCAAAGACCTCTTGTGTTTGAAATCCGATCCGCAGCTGCAATACCACAGTTTCCCGCAGTTCTTTTCGTGCGTTCGCCAATCTCCTCGAACCGCAAACGCCTTACCACATTTTCGGCACATAAATGGCTTGATCCCATGCTTTCTCTTGTAATGTGTCTGAAGGGTTCTGAAATCTTTGAGTGGTTTAGCGCGTGGGTGGTCGATGTTGTTTCGACATCCTGGTGCGCAGCAGTAACATGGTAGCCTTAGCATGGCTGTTGGCTGTGTTCCTCTTAGGGATTCGGGGCCTCTTCTGTATTGAGATCCATGCCCCCACATATGCATCTGTATACCAATAAGCGAATCGGGTTAATACATTATATAAATTCATTACTAGATTATGTAACATATGATACATTAAGGTGAAACAATTTACATATGTAAAAAATAAGTATGTTACACTTTATTCGTTTTATTGCATTGCTAGATAATTATATGAGTATTCGTTTTATTTTCTAACCGAAAGAATTAATTTGTTACCAGAAAACTCACGAATATGCCAGACAGGCGAGGTTATGGTAGAAAATCAGTAGGTGATAAGCTAGACTTGAATAAACAAAAACATTTGCAATTTAGTATTAATTAAAGCCACCAAAATCTAGGGTCAAATGCATTGAAGACTAACTTATTATTATTCATTTTCTTTTTCTAATCACAGGAATCCGTTACCAGAAAACTTACGGAATAAACCGGGTTAGGGTTAAATTAAAACAAGTAGGTGGAAAGCAAGATTCAAAGGAACAGAAACATTTGCAGTTTAATATTGAATTATAGCAATTAAAGCCACCAAAATCTAGGGTCAAATGCATTAAAGACTAAATTCTTGTAATTGCATACATCAAAGTAAACAAATTTAGGTCCATTAATAACTGTTAGTTTTATGGGTACCTACTCTCTAAATTCATTCTTGGTATGTTAGGTATTTAATATATAGGACTGGCTTATTTTTAGTTACAAGCAATATGTATCTACTGCTACCACAATAAATGGAAGTAAAAAAACAAAAAGACATTTATGTTACAAGGATATTAAAAAGCAGTTCAAAAAGGACTTAAAGGCTGTATATACATATAATCTGCTCTCTTTAATAAGGAAGAAACTTTATATCATAGAATTTCCAACCGCTAAAGTAGGTTATGTCGGATTTTATAGGTGGGAAATTACATATGGATTAAATCTAAGTGGTCAGAGATATGCAGTAAGATGAAAAGAAGGCTTCTTCTTTTTCTTTTTACATGTTCAGATATATGTTATCACAAAGACCATACATGATGAATAGAGCAAGAAGAAGGTTTCAGTTTTGATTTTTTAGATGATTTAAAGAAAGGAGAAAAAGAAGATTACAAACTCCAAGGAACAAAAAGCATAATCCTTGTCTTGTTCAATCACACAAAAAGAAGAAATTGTTTTTAGTTTTTACAGTTCACACCACTGTTTCTTCTGACCAAAGTCTTGATTTGTTCAAAATCCCCATAAATCATGCAGAGATGAAAGGAAAAGGTTTATGGGACTCAGGATTTATTTATTTATTTAATTAACAGTTTAATTAGTGAAAGTGAAGAAAAAGAGATAACCAACCCTAACCCTAAAACCCCAATATTATACAAACATATATACATACATACTATATTTCAAGATGGAAACAAGGGTTGAAACTAGCAATAAAAGAAGTGCTGCAGGAGAGAATAAATGAATAATATTACCTTTTTTTTTCTTTTTCTTTTTGTAACAAAAGAGAGATTCAAAGGAACTACTGGAAATAATTAAAAGTTCAATGATTAGGGTAATAATAATACCTGCTTGTTATTGTATCTGTTGAAGGTCTTGAAGCAAAGAGGGCAAGAGAACTGAGTTGGTCCAATCAGAATCTGAGCTGGAGTTGGTATCCAATACTGACCTTTGTTGAGTGCACTTGTTATAAGATACCCATTGCTATTGGTACCTTCATCCTCCTCCACTTGTTTATGATCATCATTAACATTAACATTAACATCTTCTGTAACAATATTAATATTATTGTTTGAGTATGTGGAGAGCCTTGGGATGAGATCAGCTTCAGTTAAGCTAGAGTTTGGGAGGCCTAGATGAAGAGCTACAGTCACACTCTCATGATGATCATCATCAACAACAGATATCTTGTTGATCTTATTGTGATCATCTACTTCCATGGTGGTTGTACAAGATGCATAGTCATTAATATCTTGGTTTGATGGTTTTCTTGTTGGACTTGTACTTAAAAGAGGAAGAGCTTCCCTAAGAGGTGGTGATGGTGGTGAGGGTTGAATTTGATAGTCATAGTAGTGAGTGAAATTGGAGTAAGAGAGTTGAGGAGAAGATAGGTAGTGATAGTTAGGGTTATAAGGGTTAAGGTTGAACCAAGATCCATTGAAGTAAGGGTGATTGCTGCTCATGTTTTGTAAAAAGTGGGAAGCAAAGATCAGATGAACAGGTAAGCTACTAGGGTTATAATAATAATATGCAGAGAGAGAGAGATGATCAAAAAGGTGAAAAGTTGAAGAAGACTGAACAAAAACACCAAAGCTAAAAGCCTAAAGGAGAGATGATAATTATCAACAAGGTAAATCAAGGTTCATAGAGTATTTAAAGCTCCTCCTCATATTAAAAAAATTAGATAGACAAGATATCACTAGCTCTCTTAGATGTGACACATCAATACAGATACAGTTTGATGAGAGAGAGAGAGAGAGAGAGTTAAGATTAATGGGGAGCAATGAGAGAGATAATGTTGGGACTTGAAAGAACAAAGGTCTGTCTTTGATTGCACTTTCCTGTGTGGAAAGGGGAAGTTTGTAAATGTAGAAAAGTACTGAAACAATCCTAAACCATTCATGTTCATCATTTCAGTCCCTATAAACTTGAAAGAAGCCTTTACTCGTCACAATTTATTTGGTCCTCATCTATATCAATGTATAAGGTGAACTACCAAAATTCCCACCAACCTTTGTGTGAAAATAGTTATAAATTAAATATGATACAATGAAACTTAAAAAAAACTACCTTCTTTTTTTTTTCAAATAAAACGACCTAAATTATAATGTATATTTATGGTTAATGTCCAACATTTTCCGTTACATCATCATTATCTTTTTAGTAAAAAACATTTGTAACGGATAAAGTTCCTTAATGCCCCTACAATTATTATCACTTCAATACACATATAAATTTTATTATAAAAACGGTCATGCCTTTATAATGTTCCCATAACCTCGACGGATGATGTAAGAACATTTATCCACTAATATAATGTACCATTATATATGACCTTAAAAAAAATAAAAATAAAATACTCATTAAATCATCATATTAAAAGTTAAGCTATGTATCTTCTTAACACGTAAACCACTGTGGTTTGTAGCCACATGCTCTAATTTCTGAGCTACAGGCCCCATTGAATTTAATTTTAACATATTTTTTCATTACATTTACAAATTACAAAGTTTACTTTTGTCACTTGATATAGTATTTATATTACACAAGAGAGTTATGCTTTTGTGATGGTACAACGGCTGTCAAGTGGCAGTCGATAGCATGGCTTCCTGGTGGAACACCTAAGTCGAACTCTGAAGTCAACGTGGGCTCGGTTAAGACAACATAGTCTGACAAGTTTGTAAATGTAGAAGAGTACAGTAGTTTAAATACATAAAAGTCGTTATAAAAAAACAAACTTCTTGAAATTAATAGTATTATTTGTAATTGTGACGTGGTATATTATTTTCTTGTTAACATGTCAATTACATTAAATGATATTGGACAATTAGCGTCTCCCTAAAGGAACACCTTCTAAAAAGGGTTTTTACACAATGTATATTCGATCTCTCCCTATTATATAAGTTTTTTTTTCTTTTTTTTTAAACGGCAAATATATTAAAAGAAAGTCACTTAACAAGTAGCTAAGACAAGTACACACAAAACATAAGGACTAAAAAACCTAATAGACACAGGCTAAAAGCCATATAAAGGGTTAGATATTCATAAATCCCACGCCAGTTCAGAGTTCAGACCTTCTAGATCTACTGTTTATCCAATTAAACGCCAACATCATTATCTGATCAACCAAGCTAGCCACTGCCTGTTTCTTTCCATTAAAGACGAAATCATTTCGGTTCAGCCACAACACCCAGCACGTAGTGTATATTATAGATAACCAAACTTTTTTGTGGACCTTGGATATGGACGCCTTACTAGCAAACTCCAACACCGACATTAGAGAATTACCTACGAGACCGCCGCCGCACCAATTCAAGATTTTTCCCCAAACCTCGGAAGCTATTTTGCAGCTCCAAAACGTGTGTTTTGACTCCTCATCCCCTGCATTGCATAACTTACATTCAACCGAGCCAAAACTTAATCCCTATTATATAAGTCATTTTCATTTTATATGGTGTATAACCCTTGACAATTCCTTTTATACGAGTATATAGCCCTTGGCCAATCAATGTAAACCCGTATACTCGTTTAGCACTCGGGAAATCCTTGTATATGGGTGTTTAGCTCTATACGATTCCTTGTATAGTGTGTAATATAATCCTAAAAATCAATCAAACGAATAAAAGGTTGATTAGTAAAACACGAGGATCCTTTGGCCTACCCCGATAACTTACATGTAAGGATTAAAATTAAAAAGACAATATTAGTACAAGAAACCCTTGAATCCACTCTAATAATTATTGATTCATAACTTGTTGTGATTATATGTGGGTATAGGCTAGAAAATGAGGGACTAGTGAGTAAAAGGATAGAGCCAAAAGGACAAGTTCATGAAAATAGGATTAGTTGTTGTCTCCCATCACACTGCTATACTCCAAAATGCATCAAATAAGTTTATGTATATATGTTTGTGTGATCTTTTCACCGTTCCTTGGGAAGCAAATAGTTTAAACCCCAGCACTCAGGCAGTGAGCTTTGGATGTAGTGATACGGTCGCCTTGCCTCCATAAACACACTCTTTCACACACACTTGATATATATATATATATATTATAATTAATTCATCATCTTCTTCAATTCTTTCATGCACATTAAACCTAGCTAGCTACTGGTTTACCATCTTTACCCTAACATACACACACATTTATTAAATGGACGTGGAAAACTTTGAGCAATAACCAACTATGGGCTATTTAACTTAGAGAAGTCATATTATATCAAAATGATGATAGTTTTACCTTAAAATTGGTGTTTTTATTAGACGAATTTTAGGTTATTAGTTTATGATATTTCAATAACTCTAACCGAACAAAATAATTTAACTCGCGGTTGAAGCTGAACATGTTAATTTGGATGGTTCAATTTAATCTGATCCATGAACCCATTTAGTATCTAAAATATAGATTCAAACTTTCTAAACTAACACACATTTGAACCATTGGCTTTCTAAAATAGCTAGGGGCAATATTTTAGAAAATAATATTGAAAATTAATTATCCATATGCATATGAACAACCATTTATTGACAGCAAGTCCGTTACCTATTATTAGTATTACACTACTAAACAATAGAGTATCACCAACACGCATTTTCATTGGAAATTCGTAGGTAAAAGCCATTATGGATGAGTATCATTGGTGAAGATATGTTGGTAATTAATATGACCCGGGGTAAGTTATTTACCTACAAAACTTACTTAGGAATGACAAAGAGGGTTAATTTACTGACAAAAACTTTAGCGAGTCTTTTCTGGTGGAGCATACCCAATGGTTGACGTACATGCGAGCCCATCTGTAAACTAATTCCGGTTAAATAGTAAATTAAAATTTAATTATATTGATCTTTAGAATTTATACAAATTTGGAAATTAATACAACAGTGTGACGTGGTTGTGTAGCGCTGCGAATCGAAAGAGAAAGATCGTGGGAGGGTGTTATGGACAGAAATCATTGCAAGGTATAAGACTTGTCTCACATTGATTGTATGATCAACTGATGTGGGCGGTTTATAAGCCAAATGGAATCCTCACTCATTACTAGTCTATTAGGTTGAGTTCTTTTATTTATTTTTTGTAACATTGGTATCAGAGCCAACCTCGTAGTGGTGACCCACGGAGTGGTGGCTTGGAGGAAGGCAACCGTGACCAACAAAGACTCGAAGTGGTGGCCTGGAGTGAGTTAGCCATGACCAACGAGGACGTTGGCCCTTAAGGAGGGTCTATGCAAGGTATGAGACTTGTCTCGAATCGTTTGTATGGCCAACTGATGTAGGCTTTATAAGCCAAATGGGTTCCCACACTTTTGAGTTTTTTGGGTCAAGTTATTCTGTTTGATTTGTAAAAGAGGGTATGATGGTAGCGGCCGGTGTGATGACCCTCTACCGGCTGATAGAGCCGGTTGTTCTTGGAATTGTATTTTACATTAATCCTAGTTTTTTAAAGGCATTTTCGTTGGTTTTTACTGACAGCTTTGGAAGGTTGTCGGTAATTTCCTATATATTTTCAAAAAGAAAAGCAAAAAATTACCCACGGATTTTCAAAGGATCCGGATATTAGTATTGTAACTTTTTATTAGTCGTTTTTAGTTTTTTTTATGTGATTTTTTATATACGGAAGTTTTTTTTAAAATTTTATAATGATAATATTTTAGGTTAAATTTCCTACGTGAAGTTACATTATCATCTTCACCGCATTAAAACTTTTTAAACCCCTAGAAAATAAACAATTTTAGATCAAATGGATCCAGCTCTGCCATACAGATATTTGACAAAGTTTTTCAAATACACTTATTTGAAAAAAAAAAGATCAAAATATCGAATGATAAAGGTACATTTCTAGTGTTGTTGGTCAAACTTATTGCATACACTTATAAATTATAATTCATAAATATTAAATTGTCTAAATGATTATCTTATTTCTTTTTCCTCCTTTCTTTTTCTTTTTTTTCCCTTCCTCTTTTTAGAAGACCACATAAAGAAAATCGCATAAAGAAAATTGCAACCAATCCGTTTCCAATGCTGAGATTTTCACTTTTTAATTTAACTTTTGCTTTAATGATGTGAGGATGACGCCAAAAAAATGTGAAACAATAGCATCCAATCACTAGGTCAGCCCTATCTATACTCGACATTTAGTTCCTCTTGCAACAAGACTAATTCAACATCAAGCCACCAAGAGAGCCAAGCACCCCTATATGGCTAGGTGAATAATCGTAATAAATATTATGCGTTAGTAGTTTATGTTATAACTCATATTTTGCGTGTGTTTTTACAAATATCAGTTTTTATAAATTCATTTGATGTAATAAGTTATATCATCATACTTTTTGATGCATTTCATTGATGATTGAACATTTTCTATAAACAAAATTACTTTACATTAAGAAAATATATGGTTAAACAAAAATGCTAGACATTATGTTAATGTATTCCTAACTATGATAATTGATTTATTCACTATAAGATTTTTTTACAAAAGTATATCATTATTATTTAGCAATGGCCTAATGGGAGTTGGGGGTGATTTACTTGCTCGCCCAAACCACTAGTTCAACCAACCAGTAGGATAGTGTCATCTTAAAAACAACCTAAGTACTTAACACTACTCAATTGGGGGGAGGGGGGTCGCCCCAACTAGTTACTCAATAATTAACCAATAAGATAATACCACCTCAAGTCAACTGAAACCATTTCAATTACACTCCATTGAGTTCATTGACGTTCTTATACCCGATCCCAAGTAACCATCCCGCGACTTGATTTGGCCGGGGTGGTTTACCCCCACTACCCGAAGTACTTGCCACTCGGGGCACTACTCGGCTGGGCCAACTAGTCAACCTCGTCAAGTGGATTTCTTAAACAAATGTGAATGGAAGTGTCATTATTTAGATCGCGTCTTTTTGACTCAAATTGGTAGCCTTCTCCTCATTAATTGGTATTTGGTTACAACTTACAACTTTTGAAATTTGACTTTCTATAGTGGAATTTGGCTGAATGATTAGAGAGAACTCCCTTTGAAGTGATTGATGTGATGAGATATAAATGAAGAAGTATACCCAAATTCACTTCTTCTGATTCCTATTTCCTTTGCCTAATGCGATTCTTTCCCTTTTTATAGAAACCTATAGATTAAATTAGGTGTATTTGCTTTAAGCAATTGCCTTTAAAGCCTTTAAAGCCAACCTTTACTATTTACTTACCCCACATAAAAGGCAAATACAATAGAATGCTCCATATTGTAGAAGAAAATATTTAAAGAAATCTTAAATTTCATATTTTTTCAAACTCATAAAATTTTATGACACTTTTACTTTATTATATTCAATTAAAATTAACTACATTTTAATCTAAAATACTTTATATATCTAAATATGTGAAGTTGTGTTGTAGGTCCCAAAACAAGATTTGACAATGAACGAATTTTGTTTTTGATAAGCATGTAAGTCGGGTGCGGTAAATCAAACGACCGAACATATAATATAAAGATAATATAAAGGATAGTGAACGATCTCATTATCAATAAAAGATTAATAGATTAAACGTACCGACCCCACCTAAGGTGAGCTCCCCTCGGGTAGGTGATTT
Source organism: Bidens hawaiensis (assembly GCF_021521415.1). NCBI lineage: Eukaryota > Viridiplantae > Streptophyta > Magnoliopsida > Asterales > Asteraceae > Bidens > Bidens hawaiensis. Next base: position 53,434 of record NW_027494710.1, on the reverse strand, counting down.
ACACCATATAAACACGCATAATAATAACATTGAAGTCCTATTTATAGCTAAACAAATATTCTAGAAGATCTCCTTACGGTTAAAGATAAACTCGTGCACTGAAGCTCTCGTCTCGTATCCAGATTTCCCGCCCACTTTAAATACTAACTTGACTATAATATATTTATCGGGATTCGTTCTTTTGATACTGAAGTCACATTTTGGCCTTACAATCACCCCTTAACTTGTGATATTAAAACTTTGTTAAACCGTGTCTCGCATGTACAAATCACCCGGTAAGCCGAAGCCTCTTCGTTTCAGTTCACCCCCTCAAGATATAACCCACCAAATTTTATAGGATGGGATGAGCTTGAATATCCACAAATCGTTCTCGAAATACCGGCTTCAACGATTAAATGACAAAACTCATTATTTCTTCTTTAAATCCGAATCCATATCCAATTTGTTCAAAGTTTTCCACCAACTTCTCGAACGACTTGAAAATAATATAAAAATAACAAGCTTTGAACACGCTTAAATGATGACAAAAACCCGATCAATTTTGACTATCTTTAGTTTGGTCAATCTGAACATATAATTTCTCGACTCAAAAATCGTTCTGTATTATCAGCCAAAATTCATTAGTTTAGCAGCCCTCCCTCAAATAACCAAGCACATTTTTTTCTTCTATTTAATATTTAATTAAACAATAACATGCGAGTAAATGGGTGATTTAGTAGAAATACCATGACTTATGTGACAATGACGTTATACTTTAAATTACCCAACTTCCAACCAACCTACAAGAGTACAAGTAAAAGATGTAGCATCATTGCGGTGTCAAGGTAAAAGGTACTTGTAGTAGTTGAATAAACCAGCCCAAATTGTTTAAAAAATCATGGGGATTGAAGCCAATAAGTTATTAAAAAAAAACAGCAAGTCCTTTGAGCAAGGGACACTGAATGCATATATCAAGACCATAAACACACGTGCAAGTGACCCAACAGTCACGTGCGCCCTTGAGATTTGCTCATCTTAATTTAATTTAAATCTAAATAACAGATTTCCCTTTTTGTGTTTCCCCTTGACCTTGTTTCCAACAACTTCTGTTTCAAAACAAAAACAAGGAACCAAAATACAAAAACATGTTTGTCTCCTGGACTAAATCAATGGGAAAAGAGATTTACTTTCACACTTTGATGAACATAGTTACTTACATTTGGTTTCTTGAATTAAACATGAACACTAATTTTGAGACATTTTAACCTTTTCTTACACCAATAACAAATGAGGTGGGTGTAAATGTCAAGAAACTAAATTCAAGATTCAAAAGTAGTAAATGCATTAAAACCATATTTCTTGGTGAACAATCATTTATTTTTGGGATGTGATTCATGCAACATTTGAAGCGAGACATGATGTTTGAGTCACCAGGATGCATTTGCTAGTTTTAATACCATATTAGGTGTGACATTTAAAGCATATATACCAAGTAGGGTAAAAGTTGCTATTGGCTATATTTTTTCTTTTTTTAATGATTATGAATTCAAATAAAGAACGTTTTGTGCTTATGATATTCGATTTTGTCCAAATAGTCTACGAGACCTGGGTAGAACGTCGCCCCTTTGCTTCTTTTTTTTTTGAACAGCCAACAAAAAAAACAACTATATTAAAATCAAATTAACACGATTACAACAAGGTTGGGCCTAGCCAGAAACTAAACCACAGGCCACAACACCAAACCACCAGCAGGAAACAACACAACCAAACAAAACCACCTAGTTACACATTAAATCTACTCCAACCATTCAATGACAAAGACACACTACCCGATCTATTTTTGACCTAAAGAAAACTAATAGCCTTTATATCCCCCACCGCCCTTTCCGTCATTACCGCCTGACCATTAATACATACATGAACATGAAAAGCGTTTAGGTTTTAAGCTAATAAGTGTGAAAATAAACAAAAAACAAAAAATAGTTCATTTAAGACATGGCTAACAACTTTATGGTTACAGTTATGTCACACATTCAATTTCTATTATAAATATGTTTTTTTCCCACAAATCTTCTATATTAAATAAAAGTATCAAACTATAATAGAGAGGTGGGTAACCGGACAAAAAGTTGCGTTGCCACTCCCTTTTGAATGACAAATCCGATCCTACTGAAAAATAGTTATAGTTCTTTGGTGTCAATAAGTTACTGTGCATGACTCGTTGAACTCTTTCAAGAAACGTAATAGCTTCGGGTTAAACTCTTTTAAGAAACGTTATAGGGTCAAAGAGTTTATAAATCAAACTGGTTAAACTCTTGAAGTTAAACGCAACTCTAGCTAAAAGATATTCATTTTGGTTAGAGGTGCTCATAAACTATTGGAACTGTCTGAACAGTTTAAACCGAAGCAATGGTCCATTTTACTAGTTTGATATTTATAAGGTTCAGTTTACAATTCTTTTTTGAGTTTAATGGTTTGGCCAACTATTTGAAACTTGGAAGTTGGAACTAGTCGTGTAAACCGAATCGGCCAACTTTTTTTTTTTATATATTTTTGGAATTTGTTGATAAGTTTGTGTTTTATATTCATTAGACTATCATTATCATTTAAAGAGTTTTAATACAAACTACACAATTTTGAAAAAGACAACTTGAAAAACCTATTTAAACAGAAAAAAATGGAACTGGTCATTGTTAATTTGGTGAGATCGTAAGATGGTTAGAGTGTACAGTTGAAGGTCAATGGTTCAATCTTTGTATAGTGTACTATTTGGTCGTTAAAAAAAAGAAAATTGGAACTGTTTCAGACCACCAACCACTAAAATCCGTCAGTGTAGTCGTCGTTTGTAGCTAATTATTCCCTTTCTTACGGATTGTAGCTAATTATTTGACAAAAACTAAACTTGTTAAAATCATACGAACCAGTGTAAACACCCTTATGTATGAGGCCCAAACCATGATGATACAGACTGAATACGTTAGTCCAAAAAACTTTTGAGAGGGGCCCAATATTGATACCGACGAATCAATTATCAAGAATGTACACGTGTTGTATGTATACAAAGGCATTGGATCGAATAAAAAATGTGTTTGGATGCGTATAGTAACAAGAACGGAGATGACGTGTCACACGCATCAAAATTAATTATGATTAAAGAACGTTATGTTCGTAAATATTACTCAACATTTTCTAGTATGGTACAAAAAATAAGCACATTGATACCGCAAAAAACAATACTTAAATATTAAACAAAAAATACAACACAACCATACAATAAAAAATACAGTTGAGTTTTTTATGATGAAATTTGTTTATAACACTGTCATGTATTTAAATGCTCGATTTTTATGCTGAAGTTTGTTTTAAAAGATAACTTCGTATGAAAAATATATTAAAGTTCAAACAAAATGAGGAAACTTGTAGTAGGTCAACAATGATAATTTAAAAAATATCTTTGTGTCGTTTTTTTTTCTCTCTGTACTTTTATCTAAATCATTTATTAGAATAATAAAATGGTAACAAATGTGTATATTTTATTTTTACATGTTATAATTTAAGAATGCAGCCAAGACAACTTAAATTAACTTTCTTTTAATCTTATTAGATGGTTCACAGTTCGTTACTAGTTTGGGATTTAGTTTCAAAGATACGGCCGAAGAACTAGAGCTTAAATGGCCGTAGAGCCCAACATTTGGATCCGATTTGAATGGATCGAACAAAAACGATGTCTCCAAGTTAGCTTATTGAGTGTGGCTAAAATCATTAGATAAAACACAACTTTATTCTTAAATCAAATTTAAGGTTGGTGGCCTAACGATTGGGTTCACGTCCTATGAAGGGCAAGAAATTAGCCGTTCAAATAGTTGTTCATATCCTCGATAGATTCTAGGTGTGTATTTGGGTTACCTTTAACTTATGGCCATCCTTTGTAAAGATCCCTTCATTGTTCCTTACTTCTACGACTCTCTTCTTTCGTATAGTGCCATACTGCCGTGGTCTTCGAAACTTTATTTCCGGTCTTCATATCCTCCCTCATACTAGGTTTCCTTCTTTTTTTAGTTAGAAAACTAAATGGTACTGATTAGTCTATTATTATACGAATGATGTTTGGTTGAAAATCTAAATAATCCTCTTATCATATTTCGATTATTCATTTAATGACTCAAAACACATGACATTATACCAAAAGAGCATTAAAGACTCATTGATTTAGTTTATTGTAAGAATAAATATATGGATATATATATATATATATATATATATATATATATATATATATATTTATAAATGACCTACATGATCATTTATATTATAATAAGATCAAAGTTAATTAATTATACATTATTATTATATTAGCTAGGTAATTGTTGATGAATCAAATTACCCTTTCTTGCTAATCAAGGGTTTCCCCTTGGGTGTATATAAATATATGGAGAGACTAATTAACATCATTGAACGTACATAACCTAAATCTCACAAATAAATTTGTGACCTTCTCTCCCTCTATATTGTTCGGTTTCTCAAGAACCCTAATCTCCATCACTAATATTCATCCTAAAGGGGAACCCGACCAAGCTGACTATCATGTCGTCTGGATCGTTCTCATCTCGTGGCCTCTCTCTCTCTGCTGTGACAGGTATGTTTTAGCTGTAGGTTTATCATAATATTCATGTTTTCTATTATATACATGAAGAACTGATCAACATTTCTCTGTTAACTTAATCATCGTCGATTCCAAACTAAGGATGAACAAATGATACCGGTATCAAGTTTTTAGAAAATTCAGGATCAGTATTTATATTCATCGAACTTTTTTCTATGGTATTGGTACCGAACCAAGCATCTTCGACACTGGAATAAAGGTATTAAGAAATTTGGAATCGATACCGTCTTACAAAGACAACTTTTTATATTTAGATTATAACACCACAAATTCAATAAGTCTTTGATATTTTATCTTCATTCCAAATAACCATAATATGTATTTTTTACTTAAGGGGAGGGGTGGTCCATAACCATCACTTGCAACACCTAATTGGGGTGTGTTATCTCACCTCACCATTTTCCATCACTAGTGATAAAATTATAGTGGGAGTGGTGGTGTGGTGTGGTGTGATTTTTTTATTTTATATAATAAATAGTAAAACAAGATTACATTAAATAAAAAATAAAACAAGATTAAATAAACGTTACAAAAACAAATAAATAAATAAAACCGATAAAAAAAACCTACGGCCCTTCCCAACCCCACTTATCGCATATCTCGCGTTTGCGTTGAAGTGAGATCGATTTAAAGGGTTCGTCCAGATGTTCGTGCGATTGTAGGAGGAATGTTAAATCGGCGTTTTTTTTTTGTTTTCATTCAAATAGTTGATATACGTCTCCTCACGTTTCATTTTTAAAGCATGAGCCTTTTCTTTCGCTCCTTCGTCTCGGCTGTTTCCGCCAACTTAGCCGACTTGTATTCGGCGAAGTCTTCGGCCACCGCTTCCTTTCTGAATCTTGCGATTCCCCACTTTTCTTGCGATTCGGCCGTTGGGTGTGGGTGTGTCTTCGTCTGGATCGTCTTCGGGTTCCTCGTTCAAGTTATGTTCGGCATGTTGCTTGACAAGCCGTCGATAGACGTTGTGTAGTTCCCGGACTTGGAAGTTTTTGATCTTTTTGAAGAATATCCTTTCTTCCTTGGAGCCGTCTGTAACATCACGGGAATTTTGGGCCAAAAATGACAACTCTCCAAAGTTAAGGGACTAATCCTGCCAAATTCAAACTCCAAAGTTAAAAATGAAAAATCTGTTTTCTTGTCCTATCGCGCTACGCGATGGGGACAAGGGACAAGCCATCGCGTATCGCGATGGGGCTTGGTCAAACCTTCTGGAAGGGTCAACAGCGATACGCGATCGCTGGTTGGACCTACGTCATCGCGTATCGCGATGACGTGTCCCGACACCTCTGGCACAAGACTGCCACGCGTCCACACGTGGCACACCTCTCTCCACGTGTCCCGACACGTGGCAACACGTGGCACATAGTCCGCCACGTGTTAACACGTGGCACACCGTCTGCCACGTAGCAACACGTGGCAGACCTACGTTGTGACTGTGCGTAGCTACATCGCGCTACGCGATGGGTGACTAGGAGCCTATCGCGTATCGCGATAGGATCCAAGATTTTGCCTATAAATAGCAGGTCCGGGGTCTTCACAATTCACACCAAAATCCAACATACAATCATCTCTCTACTCTCTCACTACACCTTGAAATTCGTGCCAACGATCCACCTCTGTTGGTGCATTTTGTGACCGTCGCTATGCAATTCAGACCAGCGGAGCCCGCCTTAGGCGAAGTTAGAACAACTTCGCCTTAGGCGAAGTTAGAACAACTTCGCCAACGGCGAAGTTAGGACAACTTCACCTTAGGCGAAGTTATCACAACTTCGCCATAGGCGAAGTTATGAACAACTTCGCCTACTGACGCCTACTGAAGTTTATATATATATGCGTGTGTCTTGTTTAGTTTTAAGAATCCAGTAATTCAGAGAGTTGTGTGTTACAGTTTGAGTGTCGAGAGAGAAAAAACAGAGAGTTGTGTCGTTAGGGACGACCCGAGGTAGAGCTCACCTCGGGTCGGACGTGTTTCTGTTTATGTTACGGTATGTAACGTGTTTGTTTAATTATTATTATAAAGAATCTGCAGATTTGTTTATCCCGTTCTTGTATTTGTTCGTGTATTTGTTCGTGTACGTGTTTGTGTTCTTCATCTTTACACCAATAAACGAGTCTAGGAGGATTCCGCACTCCTAGACCTCGTGCGGATCTCGTATCGATCGGCGACGCCCCGGGGCGGGGGACCTACATGTGGTATCAGAGCCTTAGGCTCTTATGCTATGGTTCGAGATCTGCGTTTTGGTGTTTCTGGCACGAATCTGATGCGTTCTTGGCTGAACAGCGCCGCAGGCGAAGTTATGGGATTCAGGCGAAGTTGCCGTCACTGTTCGTAGGGTTTCGGCGATGTTATTGGCCTGGCGAAGTTAGCAGCCAAGCGAAGTTTTAGCCAGGCGAAGTTATAGCCAGGCGAAGTTATGGACAGGCGAAGTTGACTTTAGGCAAAGTTAACGAAAAAAAAAAAAGTGTTTTGGAGTTTTCGTCTGTATGGCCAGGTGTACACGATTATTGTGAGACCGAAGACGTTGTTCCGTCAACGAGTGAAACTTGTTATCTCTTGGTCTTACGTGTGAACAAATACGTGTCAACTCTGGATATGGAGTTGAGTTTGTGAATGGGATATTGATTGAAACTGGATATTGACACATATTTGGGTGTTTGTGGGCAATGAAATTGTTGTTGTTCGAGGTTGACCAACTGAAGAAAGTTAAATTGAACTGAAGGTTTTTGTCATTACTGGATTGCGGTCAGAGCATATTATTTATGTTATTTTCAAGGCGTTCGAGAATTGGAACCTGAAACGTGATGCTTATTTATTAGAGTGAAAATTCTGGAACAAGTTGGATTTAATCGGGAACTAAAGTGTTTATGTTCTTGATCGTTATCCCTGGTGATTGAAGATGCTTCGGATTAATTAATGGTCATGTGTTAGATTCTGTCAAGGTGGTTTTGTGATGAAATTGATCACTTGATGTTGAGTAGTTGAAGATTAAACCTTATCGTATGCCGACGAGTTGGTGAAGTTGTGGAGGACGCCCAACTTCACGTGTTGGTGAAGTCAGATGGACTCACGTGATTGGTTGAGATGATCTATTGTCACGAGGATGCATGCATTTCAAAGACCTCAATCATTATAGTCGGAGAAGCTTACACTGAAGGGGAGATCTGATATGGAAGACGCTGGGTGATTGGTAGATTTGTGAAGCTACAGGACAGTTTCAGACACGGCTGGTTGATGAGCAAACAGAAGATCATCAGTTAAGAGGGAGTCTGTTGGTGCATGTTTTGTAACAGATGATCTTTCGTGTTTGTTAGAATTGAGAGCAACGGTCAAAGGGGAGACTGTTGGTGCATTTGGTGACCGTCGCTATGCAATTCAGACCAGCGGAGACGCCTTAGGCGAAGTTAGAACAACTTCGCCTTAGGCGAAGTTAGAACAACTTCGCCAACGGCGAAGTTAGGACAACTTCACCTTAGGCGAAGTTATCACAACTTCGCCATAGGCGAAGTTATGAACAACTTCGCCTACTGACGCCTACTGAAGTTTATATATATATGCGTGTGTCTTGTTTAGTTTTAAGAATCCAGTAATTCAGAGAGTTGTGTGTTACAGTTTGAGTGTCGAGAGAGAAAAAACAGAGAGAGAGTGTCGTTAGGGACGACCCGAGGTAGAGCTCACCTCGGGTCGGACGTGTTTCTGTTTATGTTACGGTATGTAACGTGTTTGTTTAATTATTATTATAAAGAATCTGCAGATTTGTTTATCCCGTTCTTGTATTTGTTCGTGTATTTGTTCGTGTACGTGTTTATGTTCTTCATCTTTACACCAATAAACGAGTCTAGGAGGATTCCGCACTCCTAGACCTCGTGCGGATCTCGTATCGATCGGCGACGCCCCGGGGCGGGGGACCTACAACCTCGAAAACCGTGCCCCGATTCCTCGATAAACGTGCCATACCTCGATATTCGTACCACTCCCCGACGACGTTCCGAGCAAGAAAGTTGTGTCGTTCTTACAACCCGACATTCACCTTGAAGTGCGTGCCGAGAAGATTGGGTGTCTCGATTTGCTTGCCGAAGTGAAGTGACGATTAAGGCGAGTGTTGAAAAGGCTAAGCGGCGTAGAAGTGCTGCTCGAGTATCTAGGGAATAATAAGCCGAGAAAAGGTAAGGCATACTACCCGACTAAAATAATAATAAAATATTATAAAGGCTTAATGCCCTAAGTCGGAATTATGCTCGATGTTTATGGAAAGAAATTATATAACAAAGAAAAGAAAATAAATAAATATGGAAGTGTGTATGTATATATATGTGTGTGAAATATATATAATTCTTTGTTATGAATATTATATAAGTAATAAAGGATATTCTTATATGATAAAAGAAAACGAATACGTTTCTTAGAGAAGAAGAAACGTCGGGTTTTTATAATAAACTAAAGGTTTATAAATATTACTTTTAAAAATAAAGGTTTTAAAGTAAACGAAATGAACTAAAGATTCATCGAGGTAATAAGACTAAAGGTCTTAAGCCGGTATATTCGACTAATAAAAGTTATACTCGTACTATAGGTGCGAGATAGCAAGAAAGATTACGCAAGGACGGTGTTGGAAACCGATCCCGATCAAAGGTGAATATGCCCCACTTTTACAAACTTGTTTTCAAATAAGTAAACGTGTTATGTGTAAAACTTTACATGAGACTAAGTGTCTCTAAAAACATTATTAATAAGAGTAAAATCCTAGCCCTCAGGCTGTAGTATACGTTTGTCTGGATCCTTACATATGTGGAAAAATGCGGTGGGCACATCGCACCACGCCTGGTCACGACCTCCAGCCACGATGGGCCGAACCAAAGTATGTTCGAGTGAGAATGACCTTGTGTATAGTTATGGTACCTATGTACGTCGGGACGCTGCGTTGTCTTGCTGGGGTGACCTAGGTAGAGGCTCGAGTTTATAATGATATTGTTTTAACTTTGTTATTCCTAAGCCAAGATGGGCCGAGGCATGCGTAACCCTCGAGGGGTAACAAAGTAAAAGAAAATATTTTCGCATCAGCATATTCACCAGCATTCGTTGCTGACGTATTTTTATAACATTTTGCAGGTAACCAAGATTAGAGCTAAAGGACGAAGGCTCAAGAATCCGATGGCTCGGATAATTTTTGTTAAATGTTAATATAACTTAAATGGTGGTTTTGTAAACTTAAAACAAGTAAACACAAATGGAACTTGTTTCCATCTTTTGTAATATAAATATTTTATAACTTTGATCCTTAAGTTTTAAAGTCTTCCGCTAATTAACCGTAACTCTGATTTATTTACAAATGTGGTACCAACTATTGAGTCACACGCCTAGGCCTAAGATAGGGGTGTGACAGGTTGGTATCAGAGCCATCGATCTTAGCGAATTGGGTATCATTAAACAATACCCAAGCTTCGATCCAAGCATAGGAAAATATTTACTTGTTTATTTGAATAGGGATAAGATTGGTTGGTAACCTTCTCTTTCCCTCTATACATTCTAAACCACTCAAATATGTCATATGAAAAATTAATGGAATATTATGATCGTGAAGCAAGAAGAGCAAGAAAATACTACAAGTTCCCAAAAGAAGTCATGGATGAAGATTACTTTGAGTCCTTCTTTAGCCGAGACCAATACGTTGAACGTCCCAAACCGGTGTACTTCCCCGGGACTGAACAATGCCCAATCAAACTACCCGATAGTCCGCCACCACAAAGAATCGAACCCTCAAGACACTCGAGCTATCATCCACCCTCAATGCCTATGTATCAACCAGCATACCCCTCGGAAATTCCCACCTACCAACCACCACAAGTACCACAATACTACCCAACCGGATATTTTCCAAATGCACACCCATCCTATACCTTCCTTTCAAACCGACCCATAAAGGAAGAACCAAAATCCCCATCCTCCGATTGGATGCAGTGCCACTCCGACCAGCGAAGGTGGCATATTGGAAGCTCTACCGCTCATGAAGTCAACTCACAACCCAACAATGGCGAAGGATCATCCCGTAAACCAAGAATGAGGGTGACGATGCCTTACGAGAGTTTCAAGATGCCTGCGATAATCAACGAACCCGCTCAGTATATGGAAGAGGAGGAAGAGCCTATGGAGGAAGAAGAGGAGGATTCCGAAGAGGATGATCCTATGGAAGAAACCGAACCTGAAGAAGAGCATCCCGACAACCCTAATGAGATATCAACATCCATTGATGGATCACTCACTTCCAACAATCCAAGTTACGGTTCTGTCGATCCGTATGTGCAGTACCTTGAGCAGTTAAGGAACCAAGCTTCATCAAGCTTCCCGCCATTTCAAGGAAGGATTCCTTCAATTCAAGAACACGCTGATGAGATTCGTGAGCAAAATCAAGCCGCCGAGACATACCTCTACCTTGCAGCTGATCAGACTTACATCCCGTATCCTGAACCGAGAAACCACTTCGAGATGGTGACGCTGGGTTACCGTGACCCACCGCCACAATACGGATACCCCGACGTCATTCCACAATCGTACGAGGAACACCTTGATCGCGCATTGCACGAGACGGATGACTGGAAGAAGAAGATGGCCGAGGAAGGGAAAAAGAAGAAGAAGATAGGAGAGAAGCTTCTTCACAAATGCAACAAACTGACAAGGGTTGTCAAGAAATTTCTAAAAGACTGAAATGATGGTGGTAATGGTGTGTTTCAAGAGAAGAAGTGTGTGTGTGCTCAAATATATGTGTGTAATGTAGTTTGTTTGTAATGTGTTGTATTGGATTAGAAAATATATATACATCGGATATGAATGTATATATATAAGTGTGTGTTGTAATAATCCTTGTATATACCGTGTATGGTATATACAAATGATGAAATAAATGTGTGTTTAATAAAGAAATTCGATAAATTTCAGATATAAAAGAATAGAAAGAAAAGGATAAATGTCTGAACAAAGTAATAACGTTGAGGTTTCCCGAAAAGAATCCGAGAAACAAAAAGAAAAAGGAAAAGGACATGAAAAAGAACAAGAAGATCCAATTCCCGAAAAAATTTATGGATCGAATTCCAAAGATGATTAAATACGCTGTTAGGGAAGGATCCATGGCTAGGTACCAATCTCGTCAAACGAAACATTCTCACTCTCACTCGGTTAATCCGTCCTAAAAATCTGTTTCCAAACCCCGTTCTAGACCCTCACACGTAGATGAGAGTGCACATGAATCAAACGTCGATGGAGGCGTTCATCAAGAATTTAAGAGGCTTAAGATTGGTGGGTGTACGTTCAAGGACTTCAAGTATTATGGGCCGAAAGAATTCCACGACGATAAGGGAGCCATCGCGACTGTTAGGTGGTTTGAAGAGATGGAAATGATTGTAATCATGAGCAAGTGTTCGGAAGAGGAGAAAATTCAATACTCCGCCCTGATGTTCAAAGGTGAAGTGCTAGAGTGGTGGAACACGCTAATCATGAGTAGAGGAAGGGAGGCAATGTATGGGTTGTCATGGAGCGAGTTTAAGGAACTGTTAATGTTAAAATTCTGTCCGATGCATGAAACGTACCAAATCCAAACCAAGTTCCTAGCTCACAAGGTCGTCGGAACAAACCTTCGTGAGTATAATACCAAATTCCATGAGTACCGCCGCTTGGTGCCCCAGCTGGTTACCCCGGAATCCAGCAAAGTTACACACTATATATGGGGGCTACCGTGGGAAATTCGTGACATGGTGAGGTCGCACTTGCCTCAAACCGCCGAATCCGCGATGGAATTGGCCGGATACTTAATGGGCGGAATGATCCGCAATAAAGAAGAAGATAAGAAGGTCGTGTCGACGCAAGATACGAGGAAGGATGGAAATACCCGTTTCAAGGGTAAGGGAGGGCTTCAACTCCGGCATCCCCCAATGCAAGACTTGCAAGAAATACCATAGGGGTCGATGCCATCTAACTCCCCGTCCTTGTGAGTCATGTCACAAATTTGGCCACGCCACGGCCGATTGCTGGAAGAAAAGGATGACTTGCTACAACTGCAAGGAGATGGGACACCTTAGCTTCGAGTGCCCCAAGAATAAGCCCGCGACTGGTGGTGCGGGTGGTAGCGCTCAGAAGAATGAGCCCAAGAAGGGAAATGCAAGAGTGTTCGTCTTTGATACGAAGAAAGCGGCCGACACACCGGAAACCATTACCGGTACGTTTCTTGTTAACAATATCTATGCTAGAGTCTTGTTTGATTCAGGAGCCAATTTAAGTTTTATAGATTATAAGTTTTGTAGTCTATTAAACGAACCCTTAATCAAACTTAATGAAACTCTAAGCGTCGAGACCGCTAGTGGTGAAATTGTTAAAATCTCCGAAGCTTTAGAAAACGGAAAAATCTTATTAGCCGGTTACATTTTACCCATCCAATTGCTACCTATGACTCTTGCTGGTTTTGATGTTGTGTTGGGTATGGATTGGTTATCCGACAACCATGCCCGTATCGTTTGCAATAGCAAGACCATTGAACTGCAATCCCCAGACAAACGTACCATACGAATCGAAGGGGATAAGGACGCTAGCCAAGTTAGCCTAATCTCTATGATAAAGGCTAACAAATGTTTAAATCAAGGACGCTTAGCATTCATGGCCTACGTCACCGAAGAACCTAAACCCAAGGAAATCAAAGACGTTCCTGTAGTTTCCGATTTTGCTGATGTCTTTCCCGACGAACTCCCCGGCATTTTCCCCGATCGCGAGGTAGAATTTAGAATCGATCTCATTCCTGGCACTGCTCCGATCGCCAAGGCTCCATATCGCCTCGCACCAACCGAGATAAAAGAACTGAAGAAACAACTTGACGAGCTTCTCGAGAAAGGATTCATACGACCAAGTTCATTGCCATGGGGAGCGCCGATACTTTTTGTCAAGAAGAAGGATGGATCCATGCGAATGTGCATAGACTACCGAGCCCTCAATAAAGTTACGTTCAAGAACTGATACCCACCTCCCCGAATTGACGATTTGTTTGATCAACTCCAAGGTGCTAGCTTCTTTTCCAAGATTGATCTCCACTCCGACTATCACCAACTTAAGGTTCAATCAGAAGACATTCCAAGGACCGCGTTTCGAACAAGGTACGGCCATTATGAATTCACCATTATGCCATTTGGACTTACTAATGCGCCGGCTGCGTTCATGGACATGATGAATCGTATCTGTAGGCCTTACTTAGATAAGTTTGTGATCGTGTTCATCGACGACATATTAATTTATTCTAAGTCTAAGGCCGATCATGAGAATCACCTTCGAACGTTACTTGAAACTCTTAGGGCCGAGAAACTGTACGCCAAGTTCTCGAAATGCGAGTTCTGGTTGCACGAGGTGCAATTTCTTGGTCACATCATCAACGTTAATGGTATTCAAGTAGACCCCGCTAAGATTGAAGCTATCTCGAAGTGGGAGATCCCAAAGTCGCCAACAGAGATTTGAAGTTTCTTGGGATTGGCCGGCTATTATCGAAGGTTCATCGAGAACTTTTCTCGAATCGCTGTTCCCCTAACTTCCTTGACTCGAAAGAACGTCAAATATGAATGGGGAACAAAGTAACAAGAGGCGTTCGATATACTCAAAAAAAAGCTTACCCAAGCTCCCATACTGGCCTTGCCAGAAGGTATTGAAGACTTCGTTGTCTTCTGCAATGCGTCCCATTCCGGCTTGGGATGTGTATTGATGCAACGAAAGAAAGTAATCGCTTACGCCTCTCGTCAATTGAAAATATACGAGAAGAATTACACGACTCACGATCTAGAGTTAGGCGCCATAATCTTCGAACTTAAGATATGGAGGCACTATCTCTATGGAGTAAGATTTACCGTGTACACTGATCATAAGAGCTTAAAGCATATCTTTGATTAAAAGGAGCTCAACATGCGCCAACGACGCTGGATGGAGACTCCTAACGACTATGACTGCAAAATAGTTTATCATGAAGGTAAAGCCAACGTTGTGGCTGATGCCTTAAGTCGTAAATAGCATGAAAAGCCAAAAAGAGTCCGAGCGTTAAGGCTAGAACTTCAAATCAATCTTGTTGACCAAATCAAATTCGCCCAAACTCAAGCAATCAACGAGAATCAAATCTCTGATGAAAAACGTAATGTGACATTCGTAAATTTCGGGTCACTTTTGTTATGTAAACCCGACCCGTTTGTAACCCGAACATTTCAAATATATAAAATATTGGATCTTGTCATTTAAAATATATAAAATATTGTTTTTTATATTATGCATTGTTTGACCATATAAACATACCCATTTTTATGCAAACCATAAAAGAATCTTTATACCCAACCTTTCACTCCTTCCCTATATATACACACCCATCTTCTTCATTTTACTCTTGCTACATCTCCAAAAAACTCTCTCAAACTCCATAGATTCAAGGTTGTTATTTCTTATGTATTTTTGAAGTTTTGACTTCTCAAGTCAAACTAACTATAGTCTTTCATTCTAACTTGTTCATCTAACATTACTAACTCTTGAATATTGTGGTACAACATATATATAATACACACCCCTTGTTTCCTTTATTTGTTACTTCACCGACTTTGGTTGGTTAAGTTTCGAATGTCATAAGGCAGGGCTTCATGGAGGACTTCGTGTTCTTGATATATATTTACACACACATAACTTATTATACATATCACTTATGACTAACTTCTAACCCTTTAGTTTGTTCATCTTATTTACAAGTTCCATGGTGTGGGTTTGTATAAGACTAACCTCGGTTTAACCGAAACTAGTCCAAACCGGAAACCGAACTTTTGTTTACTAGTTTTGTTAAAATAGTTGTTTAAACATGTTTATTGCTAGATTTGAGTTTCAAAAATCATTTTTACAAGTTCTTTGATATTAAGCATATGGAATCCATCTATGAACTCGTTGGGAGATGGAAACCGAACTAAACCGAAACTTTTGCTTAAAAGACTTGTAGTTAACTTTTTTTGTTGTAAAATTTAAGTTTTCTTCATTTATAAACCAATATACAAGTTCTATGATATTTGGGCATGTAGAAACCATCTATGAACTATTTGTGAGATGGAGACCGAACTATACCGACTTTTACTCGCTTAAGACACACAAGTGTGCTTTTAGTTATCAAGACTTGTATATTTCTTTAAAAAATAGTTTACAAACTGATTTTAATTATTTTTCTTAAGTACTTGGAATAGTTGGATCCAACTTGATCTCATAACATAGTTTGGACCGACAAAACCGAACACTCGCTTAACGTGCGTTGTTAGTTCTAAACAATAAATCTACGTACTTGGTTAAGTGTTAGTATGTTTTAATGAGTTATCTCATAACAATTAATATTTTGGAAAGTTGACTTTGGGTTCGACCATTTGTCAAGACCCGAACCGACAACCCGAACACTCGCTAAAAACCCGTTTTAGTATCTTTAGCCTAATGGAACTTGCATTTTAGCATTTTCCCCACCTTATTACTTAACATTGGTTAAGTAAATATTAAGGTTAGATACTTTAACCCGGTTTTGAGCAAACTTACATTTTTTAAAAGGGTTATTATTATAAATTCTTAAATAGTTACATTTTAAAACTTGAACTTTAATTGATTAGTTTTTGCAACAATTATTTTATTTAAAGATCTTCAAGACAACCTTTCTAAATCCAAGACTTTCTTTTATTTAGGCTTCATACGTTAAACTCGTCGTTCCGGCAAATCTCCAAATAATCAATCTTTCAAGTTTATTACTTGAACGTGAGTAACTTCATACCCCGTTTTCTATCTTTTATTTTGGGGGTGACATTTCAACTTATCTAAACTAAATGTTTTATACTTGGGTCTTAAACCACAAACGTTGTTGTATACCTTACTTGAATAATTGCTCGATTTGGTGTTCTATGCTTATTTGACTATGTGTTTATCGCTTTTGGATGGTGGAACTATAAATCCTAGACCATTTGGCAACCCCTCATGGCAAGGCGTCGTTAACGTAATGCAATTAACGATAACTATAAAATCCTAAACTATTTGGCAACCCCTTATAGTTGGGTGTCGCTAACTTGTTAGCGATAACTATTTATCCAAGTTTATAGCTATTATTTATGGTTTTGTATACTAGTTTTGTGGCTTTTCATACTATATATCTATTGTTCAAACTTATGAATTGCTCACCAACCTTTGTGTTGATAAACTTTATTTTATGAAATGTTATAGGTTTGCATCTAGGTTGATTATGGAGTTCGGTGAAGAAAACATCACAAATACCGTTAGGATATTAGCAAAAATGAACAATATTTGATTTGCTATATTTTTTTATTTTTTGTTGTTTTTGAGTTATGAATATTTGGTTATGTGACATTTTCGATGTTGTGAAATGAAATGAGTTTTTTAAATATTGTCGCTTTAAATAGTGTCATGCGCTTATGAGCAATCGTTGCACCCCGGCATGTTCCGCCGCCTTTGGTCGGGGTGTGACAGATTGGTATCAGAGCCATGACAATTAAGATAGGTGGTTAGACGTAACGACCTAGAATTGTTATGCTTAGGGTCCTATACGTGTGTTCATACGTGTTTACTCTATCTAATTGTTCATATCGCATGTTTATTTATTAACTTGTTTAAAATTCACCAATATCCTAAATGATCACATACACACACTTTCATAGTATTTCCAAGGTATCCTTACCTTAAAACGCAAAAAGTAGATTTTCATTGTGTTTTATGGATTACAAGATTAACTTGGATCCCGATGTTTCAAATCCCTTAAAGGTTGCGTTTATTTCGGGTTTGTAGCCATAATAGGAAACGAGAAATTATAAAATGACCATTTGACAAAAAGATTCCAAGAATCGAAGGTGATTTACTTACCTGGGATGGTTGAGTTATAATGCTCGTTTTCTAGGCCATAAATCGTGTTATAAATGTCAATACTTTAAGTAGTCGAATGCGAGCGTTCCGGTTGCCATCCTAATTTTCGGTGTTAAAACAATAGAACTACGGTGATTTCGTGGACTAGTGTTTTGACATGACGTTGTATCTCGATTTATTGTGTTATTAACGTTATTTGAGTCGAAAACATGAAAAAGTTTCGGTGGTTCGTACACATATTTAGACTCCAATATGTTGTTTTATAAAACTTTTTAGTGTTGGAATATCAAGTCATGGTGGTTCATGCACGATTTTTCCAACTCTATAAATCTCAAAATCTCAAATTTTTAAGCTTTAAATTCTCAAAAAAAAAAAAAAAACATTTACTATTGTTTTCGGTTTTGTTATTTATAAACAAAGTTTTATATTTTATCTAACACTAACATCTTATCCATACTAACTCTATGATTCACAAATCAAAAATCGAAATCTTATTTTATTTTATACACCTTTATATTCATTTCCTTTTTACCCAAAAACTTATCCCATTTTCTTTATAATTTTTTTAGCATGCCTCCGCTAAGACGCTAACCGCGCAAGAACTCCACTCGACGTATAGCCGCCATCATCGCCAAGCAAATGGCCGCTGTGATTCCCAAACTAATAACCCAAATACAAGCAAACCAACCCGCACCCGTTGTTGCACCTATTGAGCCCAAACCCGCATCCTACCTGCTTAAACAATTTACTAGTGCCAACCCGTCCGAATTCTATGGAACCAACTGTGCGACTACGTTGTTGCAGTGGTTCGAATCTGTAGAGAATGTGTTTTTACACAGCGAATGCCCCGAAGCGAAAAAGACAAACTTCGCTTCAAGCATGTTTAGGGGAACCGCCCTAACTTGGTGGGGTAGTGTCATGCACCTCCAAGGTACGGATATGGCCATGGCTCTTCCATGGGCCGAGCTCAAGGCGCTGATGAAGAAGAAATTATGTCCTAAACACGAGCTCCAAAAGCTTGAGGTAGATTTTTGGGACCTAAAACAAGAAGGTGGTGATAACGCCGCTTACTTGCTCCGTTTCCACGAGCTAAGCGTTCTTGTACCTCACTTGGTCACCCCAACCGAACGTGAAATTGACAAATATATTGGGGGTTTACCGATGAAAATCCGGGACTCAGTCATGAGTAGCAAACCCGCGAACCTTGAGGAAGCCATCACGTTAGCCGGTTGGCTATCGGAAAATCACGTGAAGGAGGGTACCCTAACCCTCAAGAAAACAATCGAGAAAGCCAAAACCGAGCCCGCTCCCCAAGCCAAGATTGAACCCGCACCACAAGCTATAAACTACTCCAACTCCTCCCGACACAACAACAACAACAACAACAACAACAACAAAAAACCCAAGACTAATTACCGAAACTTTGCCGTCACCCAACCTCAACCACCACAACAAGCCCAAACTCTTCCCCAAAACCGAAAACCTTATATTGGTAACTCCCCACTATGTAACACTTGCCAACTTCACCACCCAACGAACTCGCCGTGTCGCCATTGTACAATTTGTAATCGATTTGGTCACTTCCCCAACACATGCCGATCCACCCAACGAAACCAACCCAACCAACCTAACCCACCAACCCAACCGAGAAACTTTCCCCAAAATGCCCAAAACCGCTATGCACCATACCCATCTAACCAACCCCAACAACCCCGAGCTTGCTTTAATTGTGGTGATCCCAACCATTTCCGCCAAAATTGCCCACGTTTATCTTTTGCCAACCAAGCTCAAACCGTAACCATACCATACTACCAAACACAAGCTTACCAAGTTCAAACTTACCAACCCCAAATTCCCCAACTCAATGCACCACTCACCAACCCATCCAAACAATCCAAGCACCACCTCCACCTCCACAACAAGCACATCAAGTCAACCATGGTAATCAAGGGCGGGCGTTTATGATAAATGCAAATCAAGCTCAAGTGGCAAACGATGTTGTGAATGGTATGTTTTTGGTGAACTATCATTTGGCTTCTATTTTATTTGATACCGGTGCCGATAGAAGTTTTATTTCTTTGAAATTTGAGTCGAAACTTGCGATGCCTCGAACTAAGCTTTCCCAACCGTTCTCTGTTGAAGTCGCCAATGGCAATTCTATTACCATCAATTCCGTCGTCCGCGATTGCTCTCTTATTCTTTCTAAGCATAAATTCTCCATCGATCTCATCCCGATGCAAATGGGTAGCTTCAATGTCATAGTAGGCATGGATTGGTTGTCTTTGCACCGTGCCGAAGTCGTTTGTTTTGATAAATTCATTCGCATTCCGCTTGTCAACGGCAAGGTTCTTAAGGTCTTTGGAAACACAACGTCTCGAAGGCTAAATCTCATGTCGTGTTCTCAATCGCAAAAGTACTTACGCCAAAAGTACGTTCCGTTTTTAGCTCTCTCGGTGACAAAAGACAAAAAGGAAAGGAAGATCCAAGATATTCCTATTGTTCGTGATTTCCTTGATGTCTTTCCCGATGATGTTACCGGTCTTCCTCCCGTTCGTCCGATTGAATTCCAAATCGATCTTGTGCCCGGCGCGATGCCCGTGGCCAAGGCTCCTTATCGTCTAGCCCCGTCGGAAATGCAAGAACTATCAAACCAACTCGAAGAACTTTCCGATAAAGGCTTCATTCGTCCAAGCTCTTCTCCTTGGGGCGCTCCTGTTCTCTTCGTGAAAAAGAAGGATGGTTCGTTTAGTATGTGCATCGATTATCGAGAACTCAACAAACTTACTATTAAAAATCGTTATCCATTGCCACGTATCGACGACTTATTCGACCAACTTCAAGGCGCAACTTGCTTCTCCAAAATTGATCTTCGATCGGGTTATCATCAATTGCGTGTTCGCGAAGAAGACATTCCAAAAACCGCTTTCCGTACTCGATATGGACATTTCGAATTTTTGGTTATGCCCTTCGGGTTAACAAATGCACCCGCGGTGTTTATGGACCTCATGAACCGCGTTTGTAAACCATTCCTTGATAAATTCGTTATTGTCTTTATTGATGACATCCTTATCTTCTCTAAATCCAAAGCCGAACATGAACATCATTTGCATTCCATTCTCGAGCTCCTTAGAAACGAACAACTCTATAACAAATTCTCCAAATGTGAATTTTGGCTCGAGGAAGTTCAATTTTTGGGACATATCGTAAACGACAAAGGTATTCATGTTGATCCTGCTAAAATTGAGGCTGTTAAGGATTGGAAAACTCCAACGACTCCCACAGAAATTCGATCCTTCCTCGGTTTGGCCGGATATTATCGGCGTTTCATTCGGAATTTTTCCAAGATCTTTTTGCCTCTTACCTCTCTCACCCATAAGGGACAACCCTTCGATTGGGGTTCGAAGCAAGAGGAAGCCTTTTGTACTCTCAAGGACATGCTTTGCAATGCTCCTATTCTAACTCTTCCCGATGGAAACGACGATTTTGTTGTATTTTGTGATGCATCCCATCAAGGACTTGGTTGTGTTCTCATGCAACGAGGTCAAGTCATCGCATACGCATCAAGGAAACTTAAGGTCAACGAGAAGAACTATACGACTCACGATCTTGAACTTGGTGCCGTCGTTTTCGCTCTCAAAATATGGAGACATTACCTTTATGGAACAAAATGTGTGGTTTTTACTGATCATAAAAGCCTTCAACACATTTTTGACCAAAAAGATCTCAACATGAGACAACGACGATGGGCAGAATTACTTAGTGATTACGACTGCGAGATTCGCTACCACCCCGGTAAAGCGAATGTTGTCGCCGACGCCCTAAGTCGAAAGGTTAATGTTAAATCCGTTCTGCTTCTAAGCGTCATTGTTCAAACCGATCTTCAAATTCGTATTCTTCAAGCTCAACGCACCTCCGTTGAGGAAGGTAACATGTATGACGAAATGTCATGTGGAGCCGAACTTCAACTCGAAACCAAACCCGATGGTCTTTTGTATTTTCTCAATCGTTTGTGGGTTCCCGATCGCGATGACCTTCGTACTTGTATTCTCGACGAAGCTCATAATTCGCACTATTACGTTCATCCCGGTGCGGATAAGATGTACATCGATCTTCGTGCTACCTTTTGGTGGCCGGGTATGAAAAAGGACGTAGCGTTGTATGTATCTAAATGTCTTACTTGCTCGAAAGTCAAAGCCGAACATCAAAGACCTTTTGGTCTACTCGAGCAACCACCGATTCCCGTTTGGAAATGGAAAGACATTGCTATGGACTTTATCACCAAATTACCCAAAACCCAAAAAGGCAACGATAGCATTTGGGTGATCATCGATCGATTAACCAAATCTGCTCATTTCATTCCGATCCGCGAGAAGTATTCTGTCGAGCAGCTTGCTCAAATCTATGTTCGGGAAATCGTGTGCCGACACGGTTTGCCATTGTCTATCATCTCCGACCGCGATGCCCGTTTTACCTCTCATTTTTGGCGTTAACTTCAAGAAGCTTTGGGAACACGTCTCGATCTTAGCACCGCTTATCATCCTCAAACGGACGGTCAATCCGAACGTACAATCCAAACACTCGAGGATATGCTACGAGCATGTGTTCTTGATTTCGGTGGGAATTGGGATTCTCATCTTCCGTTCATCGAGTTCTCCTACAACAATAGCTACCACTCAGCATTGATGTGGCTCCTTTTCAAGCTCTTTACGATCGTAAATGTCGTTCCCCGATTTGTTGGAACGAAATCGGTGAAGCTCAAATCACGGGACCCGAAATGGTCCAAGAAGCCACCGACGTCATTGATCAAATCCGTAAAAATCTCCTAACCGCTAGAAATCGTCAAAAGAGTTACGCCGACAAACGGTGAAAACCGATCGAATTTAATGTTGACGATCTTGTCCTTCTAAAAGTATCTCCTTGGAAGGGGGTAGTCCGTTTTGGAAAGAAGGGTAAACTAGCTCCTCGTTTCGTTGGTCCTTTTAAAATTCTTAAGCGTGTTGGGAAAGTAGCGTATCGACTTGAACTACCGCAAGAACTTGCCGGTGTTCATCCGATATTTCATGTTTCGAATATCAAAAAGTGCCTAGCCGAGGGTAATCTTCATATACCCCTCGATGAAGTTCATGTTGATGAGTCTATGATTATGGTTGAACGACCCGTTGAGATTATGGATCGCAACGAGAAGAAAACCAAACGTAGTCGTATTCGGTTAGTAAAAGTTCGTTGGGAATCACGGCGTGGCGCGGAGTTTACTTGGGAGCGAGAAGTCGCAATGAAAGAGAAGTATCCACATTTGTTTGCATCGTCGTCTTCATCTTAATTTCGGGACGAAATTTTCTAAAGTAGGGAATACTGTGATATTCGTCAATTTCGGGTCACTTTTGTTATGTAAACCCGACCCGTTTGTAACCCGAACATTTCAAATATATAAAATATTGGATCTTGTCATTTAAAATATATAAAATATTGTTTTTTTCTATATTATGCATTGTTTGACCATTTAAACATACCGATTTTTATGCAAACCATAAAAGAATCTTTATACCCAACCCTTCACTCCTTCCCTATATATACACACCCATCTTCTTCATTTTACTCTTGCTACATCTCCAAAAAACTCTCTCAAACTCCATAGATTTAAGGTTGTTATTTCTTATGTATTTTTGAAGTTTTGACTTCTCAAGTCAAACTAACTATAGTCTTTCATTCTAACTTGTTCATCTAACATTACTAACTCTTGAATATTGTGGTACAACATATATATAATACACACCCCTTGTTTCCTTTATTTGTTACTTCACCGACTTTGGTTGGTTAAGTTTCGAATGTCATAAGGCACGGCTTCATGGAGGACTTCGTGTTCTTGATATATATTTACACACACATAACTTATTATACATATCACTTATGACTAACTTCTAACCCTTTAGTTTGTTCATCTTATTTACAAGTTCCATGGTGTGGGTTTGTATAAGACTAACCTCGGTTTAACCGAAACTAGTCCAAACCGGAAACCGAACTTTTGTTTACTAGTTTTATTAAAATAGTTGTTTAAACATGTTTATTGCTAGATTTGAGTTTCAAAAATCATTTTTACAAGTTTTTTGATATTAAGCATATGGAATCCATCTATGAACTCGTTGGGAGATGGAAACCGAACTAAACCGAAACTTTTGCTTAAAAGACTTGTAGTTAACTTTTTTTGTTGTAAAATTTAAGTTTTCTTCATTTATAAACCAATATACAAGTTCTATGATATTTGGGCATGTAGAAACCATCTATGAACTATTTGTGAGATGGAGACCGAACTATACCGACTTTTACTCGCTTAAGACACACAAGTGTGTTTTTAGCTATCAAGACTTGTATATTTCTTTAAAAAAAATAGTTTACAAACTGATTTTAATTATTTTCTTAAGTACTTGGAATATTTGGATCCAACTTGATCTCATAACATAGTTTGGACCGACAAAACCGAACACTCGCTTAACGTGCGTTGTTAGTTCTAAACAATAGATCTATGTACTTGGTTAAGTGTTAGTATGTTTTAATGAGTTATCTCATAACAATTAATATTTTGGAAAGTTGACTTTGGGTTCGACCATTTGTCAAGACCCGAACCGACAACTCGAACACTCGTTAAAAACCCGTTTTAGTATCTTTAGCCTAATGGGACTTGCATTTTAGCATTTTCCCCACCTTATTACTTAACATTGGTTAAGTAAATATTAAGGTTGGATACTTTAACCCGGTTTTGAGCAAACTTACATTTTTTAAAAGGGTTATTATTATAAATTCTTAAATAGTTACATTTTAAACCTTGAACTTTAATTGATTAGTTTTTGCAACAATTATTTTATTTAAAGATCTTCAAGACAACCTTTCAATCCAAGACTTTCTTTTATTTAGGCTTCATACGTTAAACTCGTCGTTCCGGCAAATCTCCAAATAATCAATCTTTCAAGTTTATTACTTGAACGTGAGTAACTTCATACCCCGTTTTCTATCTTTTATTTTGGGGGTGACATTTCAACTTATCTAAACTAAATGTTTTATACTTGGGTCTTAAACCACAAACGTTGTTGTATACCTTACTTGAATAATTGCTCGATTTGGTGTTCTATGCTTATTTGACTATGTGTTTATCGCTTTTGGATGGTGGAACTATAAATCCTAGACCATTTGGCAACCCCTCATGGCAAGGCGTCGTTAACGTAATGCAATTAACGATAACTATAAAATCCTAAACTATTTGGCAACCCCTTATAGTTGGGTGTCGCTAACTTGTTAGCGATAACTATTTATCCAAGTTTATAGCTATTATTTATGGTTTTGTATACTAGTTTTGTGGCTTTCCATACTATATATCTATTGTTCAAACTTATGAATTGCTCACCAACCTTTATGTTGATAAACTTTATTTTATGAAATGTTACAGGTTTGCATCTAGGTTGATTATGGAGTTCGGTGAAGAAAACATCACAAATACCGTTAGGATATTAGCAAAAATGAACAATATTTGATTTGCTATATTTTTTTGTATTTGAGTTATGAATATTTGGTTATGTGACATTTTCGATGTTGTGAAATGAAATGAGTTTGTTAAATATTGTCGCTTTAAATAGTGTCATGCGCTTATGAGCAATCGTTGCACCCCGGCATGTTCCGCCGCCTTTGGTCGGGGTGTGACACGTAATGGCACTATTGACTCGCTAGTCAAAGGTGACGATGGTATCCTTAGACTTGGCAACAGGATTTGGGTACCAACTGTGGGAGGATTGCGTGAGAAGATCTTAAATGAAGCCCGTAGGTCTAAGTACATGATGCATCCCGGGAGTGACAAAATGTACCATAACCTCAAGGAGAACTATTGGTGGAATGGAATGAAAAGAGACGTCGCTTCGCATGTTGCGAAATGCTTAACATGTTTGAAAGTCAAGGCTGAACACCAAAAGCCTTCGGGATTGCTTCAGCAACCTGAACTTCCCGTATGGAAGTGGGAGTTGATTACCATGGATTTCATTACCAAACTCCCTAAAACGACTCGACAACATAATGCAATCTGGGTTATTGTGGATCGATTAACAAAGTCCGCACACTTTATACCCATCAATGAGTCTTACTCAATGGACAAATTAGCTCGTATCTATGTTAACAATATTGTGGCCCTACATGGGGTACCACTGTCCATTATTTCTGATCGAGACAGCGGTTTCACGTCTCACTTCTGGAAAAGCTTCCAACAAGCGTTAGGTACGAAGTTAAACCTTAGCAATGCCTATCATCCACAAACTAATGGGCAAAGCGAAAGGATCATTCAAACGTTGGAAGATATGCTCCGAGTTTGCGTGATAGACTTAGGTGGAAGTTGGGATGACCACTTACCCCTAATGGAATTGTCGAATAACAATAGTTATCATGCAAGTATTCAAGCCGCACCGTTTGAGTTGTTGTATGGTCGAAAATGTAGAATGCCCGTGTGTTGGTCTGAAACTGGAGATAATCAGTTATCTGGACCCGAGATAGTCCAAGAAACTACCGACAAAGTCCTCCAAATCCGCGAACGACTTAAGACGACACGTGATCGCCAAAAGAGTTACGCCGATGTCCGTCGTAAGCCGTTAGAATTCAATGTCGGTGATAAAGTTCTTTTGAAAGTCTCGCCATGGAAAGGCGTAGTCCGCTTCGGCAAGAAAGGAAAGTTAATTCCTCGATTCGTTGGACCCTTTAAGGTACTTGAACGAATTGGTACCGTCGC
Organism: Bidens hawaiensis; assembly: GCF_021521415.1. NCBI lineage: Eukaryota > Viridiplantae > Streptophyta > Magnoliopsida > Asterales > Asteraceae > Bidens > Bidens hawaiensis. Next base: position 27,148 of record NW_027494710.1, on the reverse strand, counting down.
ATACCAATTACGACTTCCCCAGGAAATGCAAGGGATACACGATGTATTCCATATCTCGAATCTGCGTAAATGTTTAGCCGATGAATCTCTCTCGATGCCGTTAAAAGATGTTGAAATTAATGAGAACTTAAAATTTGTTGAGCGCCCAATTCAAATCGAAGATTCAAAACTTAAGAAGCTCAAAAGACGAACTTTGAAAATAGTGAAAGTAAAATGGGATTCCCGAAGAGGACCGAGTATACTTGGGAACTCGAGTCTGAAATGAGAAAGAAATACCCCCACTTATTCTCGTGAAGCAATCTCGAGGACGAGATTTATTTCAAGATGGGGAGGATGTAACATCACGGGAATTTTGGGCCAAAAATGACAACTCTCCAAAGTTAAGGGACTAATCCTGCCAAATTCAAACTCCAAAGTTAAAAATGAAAAATCTGTTTTCTTGTCCTATCGCGCTACGCGATGGGGGCAATGGACAAGCCATCGCGTATCGCGATGGGGCTTGGTCAAACCTTCTGGAAGGGTCAACAGCGATACGCGATCGCTGGTTGGACCTACGTCATCGCGTATCGCGATGACGTGTCCCGACACCTCTGGCACAAGACTGCCACGCGTCCACACGTGGCAACACGTGGCACATCGTCCGCCACGTGTTAACACGTGGCACACCGTCTGCCACGTAGCAACACGTGGCAGACCTACGTTGTGACTGTGCGTAGCTACATCGCGCTACGCGATGGGTGACTAGGAGCCTATCGCGTATCGCGATAGGATCCAAGATTTTGCCTATAAATAGCAGGTCCGGGGTCTTCACAATTCACACCAAAATCCAGCATACAATCATCTCTCTACTCTCTCACTACACCTTGAAATTCGTGTCAACGATCCACCTCGAAAATCATGCCCCGATTCCTCGATAAACGTGCCATACCTCGATATTCGTACCACTCCCCGACGACGTTCCGAGCAAGAAAGTGTTGTCGTTCTTACAACCCGACAATCACCTCGAAGTGCGTGCCAAGAAGATTGGGTGTCTCGATTTGCGTGCCGAAGTGAAGTGACGATCAAGGCGAGTGTTGAAAAGGCTAAGCGGCGTAGAAGTGATGCTCGAGTATCTAGGGAATAATAAGCCGAGAAAAGGTGAGGCTTACTACCCGACTAAAATAATAATAAAATATTATAAAGGCTTAATTCCCTAAGTCGGAATTATGCTCGATGTTTATGGAAAGAAATTATATAACAAAGAAAAGAAAATAAATAAATATGGAAGTGTGTATGTATATATATGTGTGTGAAATATATATAATTCTTTGTTATGAATATTATATAAGTAATAAAGGATATTCTTATATGATAAAAGAAAAAGAATACGTTTCTTAGAGAAGAAGAAACGTCGGGTTTTTATAATAAACTAAAGGTTTATAAATATTAATTTTACAACTAAAGGTTTTAAAGTAAAAGAAATGAACTAAAGGTTCATCGAGGTAATAAGACTAAAGGTCTTAAGCCGGTATATCCGACTAATAAAAGTTATACTCGTACTATAGGTGCGAGATAGCAAGAATGATTACGCAAGGACGGTTTTGGAAACCGATCCCGATCAAAGGTGAATACGCCCCACTTTTACAAACTTGTTTTCAAATAAGTAAACGTGTTATGTGTAAAACTTTACATGAGACTAAGTGTCTCTAAAAACATTATTAATAAGAGTAAAAGTCTAGCCCTCAGGCTGTAGTATACGTTTGTCTGGATCCTTACATATGTGGAAAAATGCGGTGGGCACATCGCACCATGCCTGGTCACGACCTCCAGCCACGATGGGCCGAACCAAAGTATGTTCGAGTGAGAATGACCTTGTGTATAGTTATGGTACCTAAGTACGTCGGGACGCTGCGGTGTCTTGCTGGGGTGACCTAGGTAGAGGCTCGAGTTTATAATGATATTGTTTTAACTTTGTTATTCCTAAGCCAAGATGGGCCGAGGCATGCGTAACCCTCGAGGGGTAACAAAGTAAAAGAAAATATTTTCGCGTCAGCATATTCACCAGCATTCGTTGCTGACGTATTTTTATAACATTTTGCAGATAACCAAGATTAGAGCTAAAGGACGAAGGCTCAAGAATCCGATGGCTCGGATAATTTTTGTTAAATGTTAATATAACTAAAATGGTGGTTTTGTAAATTTAAAACAAGTAAACACAAATGGAGCTTGTTTTCATCTTTTGTAATGTAAATATTTTATAACTTTGATCCTTAAGTTTTAAAGTCTTCCGCTAATTAACCGTAACTCTGATTTATTTACAAATGTGGTACCAACTATTAAGTCACACACCTAGGCCTAAGATGGGGGTGTGACACCGTCGGTCCGTCCATGTCGACCAAGGGAATCGTTTCCCACTTCGGGTGACATCTCACAACCTCCCACGCTTCCAAGTGGGGAAAAGATCTATATTTGAAAACCTCGACATATTCGTGCAAAGACTCCTTGATGGTAGTCACCTCGCTCGCTCCGCTTTGTAGAGTTCGGGACTACAAAAAGGTTTAGGAAAATATATATATATCAAATTGTAAAAATAAAGTAATAAATTATAGAAAAAAAAAACTAATAAATTTATAAAAAATAGTTACCTCTTGGATGAAGCGAATAGTAAATTTTAATATTTTCCGATTCAAATCTCCCCACTTGGAAGTCATTTGATCCATGTTTCGTTTGATTGACCCGGGAAGTTTCTCTTGCGATAATACGTCTCCATAACATTTCTTTTTCTTTTTTTTGTTGGTTTGAGTGTTTTTTTGATTCGGAGAAGTGTAAATAAGCCTTGGTCAAGGCGACCTCCTTCGCGGACAACCATCGCTTCTTCGCGGGTTCATCTTCATCCTCCTCCGCGGCTTCATCTTCATCCACATTGTCCACTTCATGACGAAAAGCACTTGCAAATTAATGTATAACATCGTTATCGTCTAGGGGATCGACGGGCATTTGAGACGGTTAAGATTGAAGCATTTGAAAAACATTATTTGGATAATTTTGGGTAGAAAAAGGTGGAATAAAAGGTTGGTTTTGATACGGTTGAAAAAATTGCGATTGGTTTTGTGACGGTTGAAAAGATTGTGGATAATACGGTTGTTGTTAGGAAGGTTGTTGTTGAAAAGGTTGGGTTGTGTCGGGTTCATCTTGTAACCGAAATCTAGTCGGCTCGCCTAGATTTTGTCGAACCTTTGGTCGGGTTTGGGTTTTCTTTGAACCCGACCCACGTTTCCTAGAACTCTCCATTGATGTGATGTTAAAATGTTGTTTGTAGTAGAAGATTTGAGTTGGATTTGAGTTTGTTTTGAAGATAGATTTGAGTTATTTATATAGGCTAAATAAGTTTTTTTTTCTTTTTTAATTTTAAAACCCTCACAACGGTCATAACCCCCCCCCCCCCCACAACAGTCCTAAACTCCTCCAACGGTCATTTTTCTTGGAATCTCAACGCATGATGGCCATTACAAAGACCCTCTCATCATGTGTGCGTTGATCCATCACGCGTGATGGTGAAACCATCACGCACCACCCCTAGTCCTCTTCTTAGATGAGGTATCTCATAACAAACAAATAACTTTTTTTTTGAAAGACCAACAAATTCATTCCAAAACTCTAGCAAGAAGCTAGAAAAGATTACAAACATACAACATGCTAGAAACAATCCAACACCCACGCCAACTATGAATTACAAAATGACCCACTAAAAACTAAAATATCGCCATTTATCCACGTAAGATTGTTTTGCCTCTCTTTATTCTTCACCCACAAGAAACACATTACTTTTATTTCTTCCACAAGTCCAGCTATGTCGATCCGGCCCCCACCATGAACCAATAATTTTCTCCTTTTCCACAAGCACCAAGTTGTGTTTCTCCGAGGACATGAGTACAAATTTGTGGAGATCCAAAACATCCCGAAAGGAAAACAAAAGCGGAGGAGGAACCTTACACCATTGGGCAACGACACTCCACATCGCTTGGGCCATGCTACACGATACAAACAAGTGTTCCACGGACTCCTCCAACTCATTACAAATCGGACATAAACGGGTGCTCACCGAAATTCCCCTTCTTTCCAGAGCATCAAAAGTTGGTAAACGACCTAAGACCGCTCTCCATGCCACAATGCCCACCTTTTTTGGTAAATATTTACTCCATTCAAACACGAAACCCGGGTCATTATTAGAACGAGCCGAAATTAGTTTTTTATGGACCGGGCTGAAAAATCCTCACAATCTCCCCTGACCCACACCACTCTATCTACACCATTTTCCAAATGAACCTGGAGGCAGATTTGGAGCAACTGCCTCAGCTCCAACACATCCGCATCGCGGACGGCGACCTAGTCCAACCCCAATTCCCACAAATGAAACCATCAGCTATGAACAACCTATCGGCCACAACGCAAGTTTTATTCTTCTCCAAGGCGAAGAGCCGAGGAAAACGAACACATACGGGCCCCACTCCAACCACCAATCAAGCTAAAACCATGTACTTCTCCCATCTTTAACTATGTTCCGAAAACTCTTATTTAAGTCGATACCCAACGAGAGAAAAGAAGAATTATGGCTTACTATTTGGTTCCACGGACACGATGCAGAAATCTTTGCCGGGATAGCAGACCATGATCTTGATGAACTATGAATAGCCCAAACCACCTTCCACCACAAACTACCTTTCTCGTTTTTGAACGCCACCACCACTTAGCAAGGAGTGAGACGTTAACATCTCTAAGTCTTCGTAACCCGAGACCTCCCTCTTCAATCGGAGCCACAACCACATCCCAGGAAACCCAATTCATCTTTGTCTTCTCCTCCGACCCCCCCCCCCAAAGAAATTTCTACGAAGTCTTTCGAGTTTCTCCAAAACCCCTTCCGGAGCTTTGAATAATGAGAAATAATACGTGGGAAGAGAATTCAAGACCGATTTAATCACCGTAATCCGACCTCCATATGATAATTGTTTAGCTTTCCACAACGATAACCTTTTTTTAAAAACTTCAATAATCGGCTCCCATGCATTTATTCTATTCATATTCACCCCGACATGCAAACCGAGGTAAATAAAAGGGACCTTCCCGACTTTGCAACCTAAGTCCGAAGCCACTTCCCCCAATTCAGCCTCCCCACCTCAGTCCTAAAATTTGACGCTTGTTTTGATTTACCTTTAAGCCCAAAACTAAGGAAAAACACCTTAAAATTCTATTCAAGTTCTGCGCGTTGGCACGGTTCCATTATCCGATAATAATCGCAATCATCTGCATATAAAAGATGAGAAAGAAATGGTCCTCCCTAACCACACTGTAACCCTTTGAAAGCCCCACTCCTAACCATTTTTTTCATTAAGCATGAGAGTCCTTCAATTGCAATGACGAAAAGAAACGGGGATAGTGGATCCCCTTGTCTCAACCCCCGGGTACATAAAAATTCTGGAGTCGGAGACACGTTAATAAGTACTGAGGCCCAACTAGCCTTCAATATCCCCGCCACCCATCTTCTCCATTTAGATGGAAAATTCATTTGACCTATAACCGAATCCAAGTAAAACCAACTAAGCGATCATAGGCTTTTTCGATATCAATTTTATAAAACATACCTCTCCCCTGTGACTTTTTTAACCATGCGAACTGTCTCATTAAGAATAACGGCCCATCAAGAATACTCCCGATTCATGATAAACGCCGATTGCTCTTCGAAATTAGTCCACCGATCACTAATTTTAACCTTCGGACCAGCACTTTAGAATAACTTTATTCATGCAACCAATTAAACTAATCGGTCTATAATCATTTAAACCGCCCGGATCTTTCGACTTAGGGATTAAGGCAATAAAAGAGGACAAACATCCGAAACTAAACGGTTTATTTGCATATAAATCAGCAAATTTTTAATAAAATCACCTTCAAACAACTCCAAAATCTCTTTAGAAACTTGAAATTGAAACCGTCCGGGCCCGGTGCCCTCTCCCCATCACACTCCCAAACCGCTTCTTTTATTTCTACTACCGAAAACGGGGCATCCAAAATGCTAACATCACCTTCCTCTAGTATTTTGATTCCATCCAAAACTGCCACAGGCCGATCTGTTTCTGGTTCCCGAAACCGTTCGTCAAAAAACCCAAAAACTGCTTCTTTAATTAGTACCGGATTTACCTCCCAAACTCCATTAATTAACAGGCCATGTAATCTGTTACTACTAAGATTGGCGTTGAGAATACAATGGAACAACTTAGAATTCTCGTCACCTTCAACCGCCCACCGTACCCGAGCCTTTTGTCTTAAGTCCGCACACTTTAATTTCTCAAACGCTTTCACGAAAGCCACACACTCCGACCTAATCCCCAACTCGTAATCCGACAAAATTCTATGCTCCGCCTCTCCCTCAAGCCTTTCAATCTCCTTTTTTTACCATATATAGACCATTCTTCTTCTGTTTTTCACAAAACTCAAAATTTCACATAGTTATACAACTTTCCTTTTTTTTCTTTCAAAACATAATAAACTTTTCACGTGTCGTCATTGTAGCATGTCTTCTTCCCGCCTTATCAACCGTAACCGTCGCACCAGCAACTCGGGCCGTAGCATGTCATCCCCCATAGCCAAGGGAATTGTGGAAGCCCTCCCAACAATCCTCTCTCAATTGAAAACTGTGAATGCTTCTTCATCATCCACTACTCCGAACCCAATTGCTTACCCCCTCAAACAATTCAAGAGTGCCAACCCCCCGAATACCACGGTATCGACGGTGCTACCGTTCTCCTCCAATGGTTCGAAGAAATGGAGAGCATATTCCTCAAATGTGAATGTCTCGAGGACAAGAAAACCAATTACGCCTCGAGCAAGCTTAAGAAGAATGCCCTCAGTTGGTGGAATGGTGAGAAGCGCACGCTTGGCGCTGAGGTTGCCATGGGATGACCTCAAGAAACTTATGCTCATGAAGTTCTGCCCGAAACATGAGATTCGAAAGTTGGAAGAGGAATTTTGGAATTTGAAACAAGAAAGTGGTAATGACATCGCCTACAATGATCGTTTCCATGAACTGAGCCTTCTCATTCTCCACATGGTCACTCCCCTTGAACATTCAATCGACAAGTACATCTCTGGTTTCCCTATGAAAATCCAAGATTCCGTCCTAAGTCGTGACCCTCAAACTCTCCATGATGCCATCACCTTAGCCGGTACCCTCACTGAAAACCACGTTAAGGCCGGGACCTTGACGCGGAAAAATTCCAAGAAGCCCAATGATAAGCATGCATCCGAGCCCACCAAAGAACCTAAGCCCGAATCTCCCAAACCCGAGTGTTCTAAGCCCGAATCATTCAAGCACAACAACAACAACTCTCCCCACTACCGCAACAATAAAAGAAAGTCAAATTCCCAAAACTATGTATTGGCCCAATCACAAGCCCAACCCACCAAGAAACCCTACACAGGACCCCACCCATTATGTGATACGTGTAACTTTCACCATTCGCCTAACCTCAAGTGTCGACAATGCACCCATTTCAATCGATTTGGTCACCTCTTTACCACATGTCGTGAGCACAACCAACACATGATGCAACCATTTACCTCACCTCTTACCCAACCCCAAACGTTACCTTATGCTCAACCGTTTACTCAAGCACCCTCAACTATTAGAGCTTGTTTCAATTGTGGAGACCCTAGCCATTTTCGCAATGCATGCCCAAGACTCACACACATGAACCAAATTCAATCCTACCCAACTCAAACCGCTCAATATCTAGCCTACCAAGCCCAAGTAAATCAACTTCAACCAATCCAAGCTCAACCCATCCAAGCAATTCAAGTCCAACCCATTCAACCAATTCAAGTCAACCAAACCCCAATCAACCAACCAGCCTCAAGTGACCAAGCTACTCAAGGGAAAGTGAGGTACATCAACGGTTCCCAAGTCTAAGCCTAACCCTTTATGAAGACATGTTACGCAAAAGACGTTTCTTTTAATTTCTTTTCATTTAAATATAATGTATTGACTTCATTAAATATCCAGTTTTGTTATGAATGAGAATTTTGGTTATTTATAATGGCATTCAATCTCTCAATTATACCTATCTTGTCGTGTATTGCACTATTTATTGTTACGCAATTTATTATCTTGATTTAAGTGGTCTATGACCGGTTAATTACCGGGACTATGTGCATGGTGATGTGCATAGTTATCTAATAGTACCGTATTTGTATCATAAACTACCTATGACCGATTTCCTACAAACATGTTGGAAATTGGGACTATGAACATGTGTTGTACATAGTTATCTAATAGGAGTCACATGTACAAATTTTATTTCGATATTTTAATACATGGCTACCCAAACCCTCCAAACTCACATCATCCTCATGGTACTCTTATCTCATCTCATCGATTTTATAATCTTGGTTTCAAACCTTATTAATTATTATATTCATAAGTCATGTGATTCGTTTGTTGTGTGAACCGATTATTGCGTGAATTTTGTCGTCTTCACAAGTATTTTATTTACATAGTATGTGTAAGTTACTTATATAATTTTCCTCTATCTATTTATTTCATTTTGTTGTTATCACTTTCGATGGTTAACTTCAACAATTTCATTAATTTTATTTATTTATTATTATTATTATTATTAAGATTATTTACAAGTTATTTATGATCATTAAATTTTTCCATATTTTAGTTCATTTCTCTTGATCAAATGATACCAATTTAAAAAAAAGGGTTTTCTTTTACCCTTGTTTTCAAACCCGCACAACGGGATGAACCATGTGCATCATGCGAAGACCTAAATAATTATGAGTGCACGCATAATTATCGAAATCCTCGCATGGAACTCATGGTGAATACGGTTGTGTGTCATAACTCGGAACCTAGGGTGATTTAGGGTAACGGTACAAATATAGATGTGATAAGGGCATGGTGGATACGCCGCTGATACATCCTATATATAAGTGTCCTTATCATGCCTTTCGTTTGTAGCGTTGTTTGGGTCACCTGAAAATCTGTGTTATTTTTCTTTTTTATATTAAAAAAAAGGGTTTCTTTTTTTTTTTAGACTCTTACTTTCTTCCTTTATGTTATGTATCCTTTAATTTCGGGATGAAATTTCCAAAAGTTGTGAATCCTGTAACATTCATTACTTTTCAAATCTGGAACCCGACCCATTTATTTTTTTTTCTTTTCTTTCATTTGCCTCATTTATTATTCGAACGCTCGTTATTAATTCCCGCATTCGTTTAAGTTTATATATATTTTGTTTATTTATTGAAAATAACTATGATTTCTATGCAATAATACCCCACTTAACTAAATTTTATCCACTCTTGCACCCATATCTAAAGACCAAGGACCAAATTGCAAATTATATTCAAAATACCTCCATCATCCTTCCTCTCCCTCCTGCCGACGCCAAAGACCCCCCTCTTTCTTGAACCATAATTCGCGTATTAATTGACGAAATTGATGTTACCATATCATTCCTTACCAAAATCCGCTCCTACCGACAGTCTAATTATAGAAAACAATAACGAATTGACAGCTAAATCATTAACTCTTGAAGCGCGGCCTTCTTGATCTCAAAACCCTATATATACTCGACCATAATTCAATTAATTGATACCACACCATCATCATAACAACGTCACTCTAAGCCCTAACTCAATTGCGACATACGACGCCGCCCGTATCAGATTTGAGTTCGAGTGTGAGCCGTGAGCCCTAGTTCGTCGTTCTCTCTTAATTCACCATCGATTTCGGTAATTATTATGTGCATTCTAGTCATTTGTTTATGCTTAATCAAAACCCTAACCTAATTTCAATCAAGATCGAGTAATTAAAGGACATTAGGATCTAGGGTTTATATTTGAAATTGGAGATTTCAGGAGGTGTATTTAAAAAAAATTGTTTTCATATAATAACCAGGTGAGCCACTGGCCTAGTTGGCCAGTGCATATTCTGTTAAGATCAAACAGGCCTGGGGCGCGGGTTCGAATTTCCCAGGCCCGGTTTTTTGTTTTATTTCTTTAAAAATCATTTTTTTACAAGTTTTGGTTACTATTATACATATACATCATTAGTTCAACTTGTTCTATTAAACTGGATCTCGGTTTTTGCCTTTTTTTATCTACAACTCAAAACTTTTTATAAACCTTCTTTTATAAATAAACCTATTACAGTATTAAAAATCTTTTACTATTTCTCTCTTAACGAACCAAAATTATCATAGATGTCCAAATAAAATTTCTTTTAACCTTTTCCGTTGATATATATAGATATATGTATAACATTTCATTTATTTAACAATAATTAATATTTATTTTATTCATCAAAATTTAAATGAGAATAAATAATAGTAATAATAATAATAACATTAATAGTAATAGTTTAAACCCTAAGTGACTCCAAAATCCTTTTAAACCGATTTGTAACTGTTATGTCATGTCATTTTTATTTATAATGGTTATACCCTCTAATTTATATTATTTACAAATTTATGATAACTAAACTAATAGCAACTTTTGTTTTTATCAAAGAATGTACTTAAACAATATCAATTCCCAAATCCGTCATAAGACTTGTTTTAACTGCTTTTATAACTATCTAATACTATCGTTAACAACTAGGAACTTTTGTCAACGTAACTCGGGAAGCTCATCCGTTTCTATCTTAATTTTTATCATCATCTCATCTTTGTTAATCCACTCGTTAAGGTGAGTTTACATATCCCCTTTTTTCATCTTTTAAGTTTTGGGGGTGGCATGTATACCTATTTAAATTACTCAATTTTATTTCCACATCTATTCAAAACACAATTCAATATATGTTTATGTGTGATTATTGCATGCTCTATGATAATGCTCTATGTGCTTAATTGTTTATTTTATGTTTGGTGGTTGGTATCTCATCATCATCTATCCTCATCTAGTATGCTCACACATTTATCCAAGTATATTGATTTTGTATCAATAAGAACGGGTCCACATCTATTTAGTTGTTTACATTTTCATAGAAATAGTAATACTCATCATTTACATATGAATTGTGATTTTTTTTATATACGTATCTCAACTAAAACTTATGTATTCTCACCAACATTCGTGTTGACAAACTTTATTTTTATACATGCTACAGGTAAAAGTAATATACATTGTTCAAGATCGAAGAATTTAGTTTTACCTTAGGATATTATTCAAAATACAAAACATGATGTAATTGTTGTTCTGTTTATTGAATTTGTGTACTTGTTTTGATATTAACGAATTAAATAATTACTGTCACTTTAATTAGTGTCTTTCGAGCTACTGTTCAATCAATACGTTATGCCCCGGCATGTTCCACCTTTGGTCGTGGTGTGACATTATATGACCTTTCAACCATCGTAACTTAGTGGTAAAACCCAAGTCCGTCGGACCATCAAATCTAAAGGCGCTACATTTGGATGAAACAAACTCTTCAAACCCTTCAAGCTCAAGCCACGAATTATAAAAACGGAATGGTATATGCCTGAAATTATTATTTACCGTAGATAATAGAAGCGGCCTATGATCCGAGTCACCTTTTGCCAAAACTGTTACCGAGGCTAACGGCCACCGATTATGAAACTCCGAACACACCAACAGCCGATCCAACTTACTCATATTTACCCCGTTATCGGAAATACATGTGAATGAGCCCCCTCCCATTTGACACTCTGCCAATCCTGCTCTTTCAATGAAATCATTAAACACATCAGCATTAGGCTGTGAGAATTCCGAGTTTCTTCTTTCCACGGAGCTCCGGACCTCGTTAAAGTCACCCATAAACACAACCATACCATTTAATGACGATCGTAACCACAATAGTTCAGCCCACAAACTTCGCTTCTCCCTCGAATCATTGGGCGCATACACATTTACAAAGCATATCTCACACCCTAGCGGTTTTATCACGCCGATAATTACCAAATACCGCCTATGTATTATTTTGCCCACTTTTCTAAAGTATGATGGGTCCCAAACACTCAAGATACCCCCTGATCTACCTTCCGCATCGACACTATCAAACTCAAATGCAGATTTCCCCCATAACCGGCTAACCAAGTAACTCGGAATGTTAATTTTTTTTGTTTCTTGAATTGCTAGGAAGTGAACCCCATTGCTTGTCTTTAAACCCCTTACCCAATCGGCTTTACATGCCTCGCCGATTCCCCTAATATTCACCGTCATAATATTCATAACTCACCGTTAATACCACCTTCTCCCAAGATAGATGTTCTCACCAACGTACTATAGTTAGTTAAATCTATCCCAATTTCCGCACCAATTTTCATTGTCTCACTTACCTCGTGGTTAATCAGATCTATAGAATTAGCACTGACCAGCGGCGAGTTCCGAGTATCCTCAATCCCCTCTGTCGAGTTCTGATTAGGCTCTGTGGACCCGACACCCCCTCCTCTGAACCCGTCTCCATCTGGTGATTAATCTCCCCATCGCCCGACTCATCGACCACCATATTATCTTCTCTGGCACCTACAAAATCCCCCACCAGGACCACCGTGTTTTGATTTCGATCGTCTTCCCCAAAAATTTCCGCCATTAAATCCCTTTTCTCACCCACGGTCCCTACGTCCACCGGGCTCAAGGAGGGAGAGCGAGTGGCCCTAGGTCTTTTCCTGGAACCAGTGATCTTAATTGGGCCAAAACCCCTCTCTTTTTCATGATCTGTAGTTGTGTTTGACATAAAACCAACCCCCACAGATTTATGATCTGTACACAATGCCACCTTCATGGAGCCCACCCCCATATCACTACTCTCATTGGAAAAATGAATTCCATGCACGTCCTCTCCATCTTCCCCCCCCCCCCCCTATTTTCATCATTTCCAAAGTTTACCCTATCCCCATACATGTAATTCGCCCCCTCGACTTCTGGCTGCTCCCCTACCTTCGACGGCGGTGATGATGGTGGATGAGGTGGAGGTGGTCGGAACTCACCCTCCTTGTAACATCCTAAAATATTATAATATTAAATAAAGAAAGTTACGTTTAGTTATCGAGTGTTAAAAATTAATCTATGCTAAATAAAGAAAATATCATGGATTGGGATTAAATAAGATGGATTAAAGGGTAATGGGCTTTAGGTCCATGGGCCTTGGGGAATATAAATACCCCCCTAAACCAACCTAAAACCCTAAACCCTCATTCATTTCCATCTTAATCTCTACACACTCAGAAACACACACATACACTTTGTAAGTCCCCCCGGGGCGTCGGCGATCGATACGAGATCCGCACGAGGTCTAGGAGTGCGGAATCCTCCTAGACTCGTTTATGGTGTACAGACGAATAACACAAACACGTACACGATCAAATACACAAACAAATACTAGAACGGGATAAACAAATCTGCAGATTCATATATAAAAATAAAACACGTTACAAACCGTAACAAAACAGAAACACGACTGACCCGAGGTGAGCTCTACCTCGGGTCGTCTCACACGACTCTAGTCTCTTACTCTCTCTCAATAAACAAGCTGCTCAAACACACACTGATTTCTAGATACCTAAAACTAAACAAGACACAACTATATACAGACAAAACATTCACGGGCCTGGGCTTCAGTAGGCGAAGTTGTGCTAACTTTGCCTATGGCGAAGTAGTGATAACTTCGCCCAAGGCAGAAGTTGTTACAACTTCGCCGTTGGCGAAGTTGTTCTAACTTCGCCTAAGGCGAAGTTGTGCTAACTTCGCCTGTGGCGTTCCGCTGGTCAGAATTGCATAGCGACGGTCACAAAATGCACCAACAGTCTCCCCTTTGACCGTTGCTCTCAATTCTAACAAAACACGAAAGATCATCTGTTACAAAACATGCACCAACAGACTCCCTCTTAACTGATGATCTTCTGTTTGCAGTCAACCAGCCGTGTCTGAAACTGTCCTGTAGCTTTACAAATCTACCAATCACCCAGCGTCTTCCATATCAGATCTCCCCTTCAGTGTAAGCTTCTCCGACTATAACGATTGAGGTCTTTGTAATGCATGCATCCCCGTGCCAATAGATCATCTCAACCAATCACGTGAGTCCATCTGACTTCACCAATACATGAAGTTGGGCATCCTCCACAACTTCACCAACTCGTCGGCATATGATAAGGTTTAATCTTCAACTACTCAACTTCAAGTGATCAATTTCATCACAAAACCACCCTGACAGAATCTAACACATGACCATTAAAAATCTGAAGCATCTTCAATCACCAGGGATAACGATCAGGAACATAAACACTTTAATTCCCGGTTAAATCCAACTTGTTCCAGAATCTTCACTCTAATAAATAAGCATCACGTTTCAGGATCCAATTCTCGAACGCCTTGAAGATAACATAAATAATATGCTCTGACCGCAATCCAGTAATGACGAAAAACCTTCAGTTCAATTTGACTTTCTTCGGTTGGTCACCACCACGAACAACAACAATTTCCTTTCCCACAAACACCCGAATATGTGTCACTATCTAGTTTCAAACAATAACCCATTCACAACCTCAACTCCAAATCAGAGTTGACACGTATTTGTTCACACGTAAAACCAAAAGATAACAAGATCACTCGTTGACGGAACAACATCTTCGGTCTCACAATAATCGTGTACACCTGGCCATACAGACGGAAAATTCCAAAATACTCTTTTTTTTTTTTTTTTTTTTTTTTTAAACTCGTTAACTTCGCCGAAAGTTAACATCGCCTGGCTATAACTTCGCCTGGCCATAACTTCGCCGAGAAGTCAACTTCGCCTAAAGTCAACTTCGCCTGTTCATAACTTCGTCTGATCTTATATCTTCGCTGAAACCCTACGAACAGTGACGGCAACTTCGCCTGATGAACAATAACTTCGCCTGAAGAACTGTTCGGCCAGAAACGCACAGAAACGTGCCAAAAACACCAAAACGCAGATCTCGAACCATAGCGTAAGAGCCTAAGGCTCTGATACCACTTGTAAGTCCCCCCGGGGCGTCGCCGATCGATACGAGATCCGCACGAGGTCTAGGAGTACGGAATCCTCCTAGACTCGTTTATGGTGTACAGACGAATAACACAAACACGTACACGATCAAATACACAAACAAATACTAGAACGGGATAAACAAATCTGCAGATTCATATATAAAAATAAAACACGTTACAAACCGTAACAAAACAGAAACACGACTGACCCGAGGTGAGCTCTACCTCGGGTCGTCTCACACGACTCTAGTCTCTTACTCTCTCTCAATAAACAAGCTGCTCAAACACACACTGATTTCTAGATACCTAAAACTAAACAAGACACAACTATATATAGACAAAACATTCACGGGCCTGGGCTTCAGTAGGCGAAGTTGTGCTAACTTCGCCTATGGCGAAGTAGTGATAACTTCGCCTAAGGCAGAAGTTGTTACAACTTCGCCGTTGGCGAAGTTGTTCTAACTTCGCCTAAGGCGAAGTTGTGCTAACTTCGCCTGTGGCGTTCCGCTGGTCAGAATTGCATAGCGACGGTCACAAAATGCACCAACACACTTACACCTATATACGGCCGAGAGCGAGAGTGGGATCCAAGACCAAGTAAACGAGATTCTTGATAGATCCTTCAATACGCAAGATAAATACAAGGTCTATGGTCCGTGACTAAGCCAAACAAACACGAAAAGGTACGTTTTGGATCTTAAAGTTTACGTTTTTATAAACGTTTAGCCTTGAAACTTAGAACGAGAATGGATCTGGTCTAAACGAAACGTAAAGTAACAAACTTGATGTTGGAAATGAATTTGACAAACCTATGGCTATGTACGGCGATTTGTTTTGAACGTCCTTAAGCTTAAAGATCCAAGCTTTATAGTATATACGGGATATATACGAACGAAAACGGTTAGGGAACGTTAGTGGGTGATGTCGAACCATAACAAGGGTATTAAAATCGCCAAAATGCTTGTTAAGATTGATAAGAACCAAACCCGTAGCTGAACTGAATAACTTCACCAGTTGATCAAGTTCGCCAGATGCTAAGGGCTGGCTATAACTTCGCCTGCCAAATAAGTTCGCTCATGGCTAAACTTTGCTACATGCTAAGTTTGCTGGTGGCCAACTTCGCTTGTATAAGTTCGCTTGTATACAAGTTCGCTCATGATAAGTTCGCTTATTGTTAAGTTCGCTTAATGATAAGTTCGCTGGAGTTAGCAAATTAGAAAGTAAATTAAAAACCTAATGAAAAATGTGTCAGCTCGACCCCAGCCAGGGGCTCTGCCCCTTGGACCCTGCTAGGGGCTGCCGCCCCTAGACCCAGCTGCCAGGGGCGCTGCCCCCGGACCCCCGTTCGTTGTGGGTTATATAAAGATAGAAATACAACATGAGTAGTAGTAGTTAATTGATACATGTAAATATTATACAGTTAGCCGTGCACAGCTCAAGAAGGGAATAACGATTAACAGAAAGCGTAACAGGATTCAGGTGAGTTTCTAGCCCCATTTATGTGTTATGTTTTCGGGGCTGTGTGCATACTCAATATGTTTGTTAATACGCTTATCCTAAGAGATAAGTGTATGCCTTATGTGAATAATGTGAAATGTCTGAATGATTGCTTGATGGTACGTAAACGATCTTCGGATATTGCACGTACTGTCATGTTGTAACGTTATGTATAAGGTAAGTATGATATGTATGCTTATGTGTATGAACGTGATAAAGTTAATAAAAGAAGGAAAGGATGGTTGTATGGTTACGAAAAGGGTACCGAGCCCTAATAATACTCGAGGTATGATGTATGGTTGTATGGTAACGAAGAGGGAATCGAACCCTACTAATATTCGAGAACTAGGGAACCGAACCCTACTAATATTCGAGGAAAGAGGGTACCGAGCCCTAATAATACTAGAGGAAGGAGGGTACCGAGCCCTAATAATACTCGAGGAAGGAGGGTACCGAGCCCTAATAATACTCGAGGAATGTTGGGCGTAATGCTCTTTATAACGTAAGATATGAAAGCAAGTTAGTACAAAAGAAAGTATGAAAGTATGAAAGTATGAATGAAAGAAGATAAGTTTGTGTGTATTGTATAATGTATGATTAACTAGAACTCACTCAGCGTAGCTGACTTTTAGTATGCACGCAGGTGAGTAGGATGAGGCAGCTCGCTTGAGGGGGCACGTGGCATTGAATAAGAGGCTGGCATCTGAAGGCTCAAGACGTGATATGTTTTAATTACTTTGTTTTTGAAAGACAAGTTGTCTGTTTAAGACAAGTTTTGGATTGTTACGAAATGTTTTATGAAAGTTTTTAATGTTCCGCGAATGTTTTAATTAACTCTGATATTTAGAACTGCGTTTATGAGTAAATCCAACACGAAAGTAGGGCTACCGGTAACGGGGCCTTACACTCCTCTAACACCCCGTCCCGATTAACTACATTCTCACCATCATCCGACGAGGAGTTTCCCGTCCAATAAGCAGACGTGTCACCAAAAAAACTGGGTACCCAAGACCTCAACTCCTCGATGAACCAAACTGTGTACACCTTTCCTTTCCACATAAATTTAACCGTTTCCTCTATTGACCCCCGATATGTGTTAGAACGAAACAATCCCCGGACGAATTATTGGACCTCGACCATGAAAACTTAGAATTGCAGACCAACGTGCCAACGAGCATTCCAATCATATCATAATTAGAATCTTCCCTGAGCATAACCGGCAATCCTAGTATTTTGAAGCCGGCAATCCTTCCATTGTTAACCTCTTGTCCATTCCAACGATTCACCTGGTTGAGGTGACTCCTCCATATCTCTTTTTTATTGGACAAAAAATCAACGGCCAAGTCTTTCGTCTTAAATACAATCAACAATGTAAGTCCCCCAATGTACGATAACGCCACGTTCGAAAATCCAGCCCATGACAACATCTCTTTTACTCCGCATAATGACTCCACATTTTTAGATTCCGCCACCACTGATCTTCCCAGCACCGATGACGGATAGTTAAGCTTTGGACACTCCAACACTATTTCTTTCATGTTCGCCGAAGCCTTACTCCCTTTCTCTACAATGTCTTTGTATGAGACACCTTTTTGCTTCTTACTTTGACAGTCGGTTGTGACATTCGTCAATTTCGGGTCACTTTTGTTATGTAAACCCGACCCGTTTGTAACCCGAACATTTCAAATATATAAAATATTGGATCTTGTCATTTAAAATATATAAAATATTGGTTTTTTTTATATTATGCATTGTTTGACCATTTAAACATACCTATTTTTATGCAAACCATAAAAGAATCTTTATACCCATCCCTTCACTCATTCCCTATATATACACACCCATCTTCTTCATTTTACTCTTGCTACATCTCCAAAAACTCTCTCAAAACTCCATAGATTCAAGGTTGTTATTTCTTATGTATTCTTGAAGTTTTGACTTCTCAAGTCAAACTAACTATAGTCTTTCATTCTAACTTGTTCATCTAACATTACTAACTCTTGAATATGGTGGTACAACATATATATAATACACACCCCTTATTTCCTTTATTTTTTACTTCACCGACTTTGGTTGGTTAAGTTTCGAATGTCATAAGGCAGGGCTTCATGGAGGACTTCGTGTTCTTGATATATATTTACACACACATAACTTATTATACATATCACTTATGACTAACTTCTAACCCTTTAGTTTGTTCATCTTATTTACAAGTTCCATGGTGTGGGTTTGTATAAGACTAACCTCGGTTTAACCGAAACTAGTCCAAACCTGTAACATCCCGAATTTTATATTAATAAATAAAAGAAGTCCATGATTTAAAAACGAGTGTTAATATTTAATTAATATTAAATATATAAAGAATCATGGACTTGGGTAATTACATGGATTAAGATGGTGGGATGGGCCTTAGGTCCATGGGCTTTAAGGGACATAAATACCCCTTAAACCATCCTAAACCCCTAATCCATAATCCCTACACAAACCCAAAACATACACACAACCCGAACCAAGATCCGGAGACTAGAACCCGAGCTTGTTGGTGCTAGATCGTCGTGACGGACCAAAGCAACATCAAAGAACAGCTCGTGTTCGTAGTTCGACTCGTTTACGGTACGTTTATATCGAGAACTTGTTCGTTTATGTTCGGATTTAGTCTAGAAATCATAGATCTGTTTTAGTCTGGTAAAAAAACGAATCCAACGAGGCTAAACTTACTGAAATTGATTACAGATTGATAGGTTAATCGTTACTATGAAAAACCCGTATGTATATACATAAATCGCACCCTGTAAACCTGATGTTTTGAATGATTGAATGGTTAGGGTTTGTAGGCTCTGCTTAGACGATTCCGTTGATACCTAAATCGAGTTATTTGGTTAAGAAACGAAGATGATTATGGGGATTAAGAGCGAACAGTAGCTGCAGCTGGACAACTTCGCTGCAGCTAAGTTCGCCTGACGATAACTTCGCTGGTTGTCAAGTTCGCCAGCTGACTAAGTTCACCTAAGGTTAACTTCGCCTAAGGTTAACTTCACCTAAGGTTAACTTCACCTGTTGATAACTTCACCTAAGGTTAACTTCGCCTAAGGTTAACTTCGCCTAAGGTTAACTTCACCTAAGGTTAACTTCGCTTAAGGTTAACTTCGCCTAAGGTTAACTTCAACTAAGGTTAACTTCACCTGTTGATAACTTCACCTAAGGTTAACTTCGCCTAAGGTTAACTTCGCCTAAGGTTAACTTCACCTGTTGATAACTTCACCTAAGGTTAACTTCGCCTGAGGTTAACTTCACCTGAGGTTAACTTCACCTAACCTTAACTTCACCTGAGGTTAACTTCATTTGAGTTTAACTTAGCACTAAGTTGAAATAATCTGATCCGATAGGACGAGTATTGATACGTGTAATCTATATACAGTTAGCAGAGCACAGCCAAAGAGAGGAACCAAGATAAACAGAGAAAGGAACCGCATTCAGGTGAGTTTCTAGCCCCATTCCTTGTTATGTTTTCGGGGCTGTGTGCATACTCGATGTGTTGTTAATACATTTATCCTAAGTGATAAGTGTATGCCATATGTGATATATGTGATGGATATGAATGATTACTTGTCGGTACGCGAACGATCTTCGGATATTGCGCGTACTGTCAGGTTAAAAATAAAGGTACTAATATTATATATCGAAGATGTATGAACATTACAAATGAACACTTTTCGGGGCGTGAACGATCTTCGGATATTGCACGTATCGACAAGGGGTATGGTTGTTAAATGAATGATGTAAAGAACGCCTAGAGTGTTCTTATGCTATAATGTAATTATTGTATATGTGAAGTATGTGTGTACAGGTACACTAATGGTATGTGAGTCCTACGTTCGACATAGTAAGTTAGGATGGCGAATCCCTCTAACTTCTGTTGGACATAGACTTGGCAGGTGATGGCGTAGTTAAGGACTGCGGGCCTTATACGTGATGTAGATGATAGATGTAAACGTAGATAGGGACGGTGGGCCTTATACATGTTATAGGAGATAGACGCCAACGTAGATAAGGACTGCAGACCTTATACGTAATGTACATAGGCATCAGCATAGGAAAGGACTGTGGACCTTATACGTGTTATATTTGTGTTGTGTTAGCATAGGGGAGGACTGTGGACTTCGTAAGTGCTATGGTTTAGGTTGCAACTTAGGGAAGGACTGAGGACCTTGTACGTGTTGTCAATATAGGATGGTACAGGGAAGGACTGCGGACCTTGCACGTACCATAACTGGTGAACATAGGTAAGGACTGCGGACCTTTTACGTGCTTACGATCTTGATTACAGGTATAGACGGCGGACTATGAACGTACTCTCGGTAGATTGAGGTTAGTGATTGTAGATATGTATGTATGTATGGTAGTAGGGTAACGGATTAAGTATGGATATGTATCTTCGGATATGTATGTATGTGTATGTATTGTATGGCGTCCGATTAACTAGAACTCACTCAGCGTAGCTGACTTTTAGTGTGCACACAGGTGAGTAGAATGAGACAGCTAGCTTGAGCGGGCACATGGTGGGCGAATAGGAGACTGGCATCTGAAGACTCAAGATGTTCTAATGTTAATTGACGTTTATTTTGAAAGACAAGAATGTTTAATTAAGGCAAGTTTTGGATTGCTGTAATGTTTTATGAAAGTTTTTAATGTTCCGCGAAAGTTTTAATTACTCTGATTTGTAAGAACTGTGTTTATGAGTAAATCCGACGCTAAAGTAGGGCTACCGGTAACGGGGCCTTACAAGTTGGTATCAGAGCAAAGTTCGAGAGATTTAAGCATCCTACATGCTTAGACTCGAACATAAAATGGGATTTTAGTAATAAAAGAAAAGAAGATGCCAGTTCAAGATAGCCATGTGTCACTCAAGCAAGCTCAGTAATGGTAAGTTATATAGTTAATGAACGATAATGTTATGGACAGGATTAATTGATTGATTGTTTGATGGATTAACTGTTTAAAAGTAGAAACTAGCACAAGTGAAATCGTAAAGGGAAGTATGTGGAACCTGAGGAGTAATGCAAATAGTTAATTACACTTGATCAATGTCATTAGCTACTTACCTTACAAATCATGTGCTAAATAATTCCTAGAGTGATGACGTTTGTGTTTTCCCTTTTAGAATACTAATGGCTGGAGCTGGAGAAATTGTTAGAACTGGAGGTCGCACTGGACATCGTGGCAGGCCTCGTCTTGTCCGGCAACCCTCGGTAGAAGAATCTTCCAACACCGGAGACGAAGGAGGCGCAGCTGAAGGAAACCCGAGCAACAACGAAGGACATCAACTTGACCCTGCTGTTCTAGCTGCCATTTCCCAAGCTGTGGCAACTGCCATGAAGACTGGGAATCCCAAAGGATCTGCTGGAAGAACTGCTGAAGGATCAGGAGAGAATGGTAGGAAGGATGGTGAGGGAGGGAAGGGTGACTCGAGTGAAGCTGGATCTGTCAAGGTTGGTGATGGAAAGAGAGGTCGAGGTGGGTGTAACTGCAAGTCCTTCAAAGGATGCGACCCACCGAAGCTGACTGGGTTGGGAGACGCAATCGCTACTCTTCAGTGGATAACCGCCATTCATAAAATTATCCGCATTAGCGAATGTCGTCCCGACCAAGCTGTGGGTTATGCTACTCAGTCATTTGAGGAAGAAGCTATGTATTGGTGGGAAAGTGTGGAGCAGAGAATGACTAGGGATGAGATCAAGGCGTTGAGATGGGACGATCTGAAAGAGTTGGTGATGAAGAAGTTTTGTGCAGATGCCGAGGTTGAAAGAACGGAGATGAAGTTCCTGAATTTAAAGGCCGGTAAGATGACGCATCGTGAGTATACTACTGAATTCAACCGACTATCTAGGTTGGTGCCTGATATGGTTGACACTGAGGTCAAGAGAATCAAATGTTATGTGAGGGGATTGCCACAAAAGGTCCGCATGTTAGTCAGGGCAAATAAACCTGCTACTTTTGACTCTGCTGTTGAGCTTGCAGAAGTGGTTTATGCTGACCTGGATGAGGACGATGTGGTGGTGGAGGAAAAGAAGGAGAAGAAATGGGCTACCTCAGCTAAGCGGTCTGGCGAGATGGTGACAACAACTGATGAGAGGAAGGCCAAGGTTGGGAACAAGGATGCATGTAAGACGTGTGGGCAAGTGCACCAGGGAGAATGCAAGACTGGGAAAGACAGGTGCTATCGGTGTGGAAAGAGTGGGCATTACTCTCGAGAATGCCCTGATCGTCCAAAGTGCTTCAAATGCGAAAAAGCTGACCACATGACTAGGGATTGCAAGGAATCAGGGGCGGGAGGTGCGAAAGGATAAAGACTTGGGGAAAATGCAGAGAGGAACACTTGATGAAGGAATAATTGCTCATGCAATGGTTTTATTTGTTTAAATTACATTTGCTTAAGAACTTGTTTTGTGTTAAGGTTTAAAACTTATGTTTATCAGTGACGTGTAATATATTGAGTTTGGTTATGAATGATTATTATGTTATGATAAAATGTTGTTTTAGACAATAGTGTTAAAAGTACTAAACGAAGCCCTTGGAAGGATGAGATGAGTCTTGGTACATCGAGGGTCTCATGGACAAGCTACCTTAAATAGCTAAAACACATGACCACCATTCGATGGCTGCAAAGTCGGGAGTAAGAAGGATAACTCAGAAAGCGAAGGTGATTCAATAAAGTGTGCGATTATAAAGAAAAAGGTATTCCTTTTACAAGAAATAAGCTAGGTTTCGGGGACGAAACCTCTTTAAGGAGGGAAGACTTGTAACATCCCGAATTTTATATTAATAAATAAAAGAAGTCCATGATTTAAAAACGAGTGTTAATATTTAATTAATATTAAATATAGAAATAATCATGGACTTGGGTAATTACATGGATTAAGATGGTGGGATTGGCCTTAGGTCCATGGGCTTTAAGGGACATAAATACCCCTTAAACCATCCTAAAACCCTAACTTCCCATTCCATTTTTCCATAATCCCTACACACACCCAAAACACACACACAACCCGAACCAAGATCCGGAGACGAGAACCCGAGCTTGTTGGTGCTAGATCATCGTGACGGACCAAAGCAACATCAAAGAGCAGCTCGTGTTCGTAGTTCGACTCGTTTACGGTACGTTTATATCGAGAACTTGTTCGTTTATGTTCGGATTTAGTCTAGAAATCATAGATCTGTTTTAGTCTGGTAAAAAAACGAATCCAACGAGGCTAAACTTACTAAAATTGATTACAGATTGATAGGTTAATCGTTACTATGAAAAACCCGTATGTATATACATAAATCGCACCCTGTAAAACCGATGTTTTGAACGATTGAATGGTTAGGGTTTGTAGGCGCTGCTTAGACGATTCCGTTGATACCTAAATCGAGTTATTTGGTTAAGAAACGAAGATGATTATGGGGATTAAGAGCGAACAGTAGCTGCAGCTGGACAACTTCGCTACAGCTAAGTTCGCCTGATTATAACTTCGCTGGTTGTCAAGTTCGCCAGCTGACTAAGTTCACCTAAGGTTAACTTCGCCTAAGGTTAACTTCGCCTAAGGTTAACTTCACCTAAGGTTAACTTCGCCTAAGGTTAACTTCACCTGTTGATAACTTCACCTAAGGTTAACTTCGCCTAAGGTTAAGTTCGCCTAAGGTTAACTTCCCCTAAGGTTAACTTCACATGTTGATAACTTCACCTAAGGTTAACTTCGCCTAAGGTTAACTTCGCCTAAGGTTAACTTCACCTAAGGTTAACTTCACCTGTTGATAACTTCACCTAAGGTTAACTTCGCCTGAGGTTAACTTCACCTAAGCTTAACTTCACCTGAGGTTAACTTCACCTGAGTTTAACTTAGCACTAAGTTGAAATAATCTGATACGATAGGACGAGTATTGATACGTGTAATCTATATACAGTTAGCAGAGCACAGCCAAAGAGAGGAACCACGATAAACGGAGAAAGGAACCGCATTCAGGTGAGTTTCTAGCCCCATTCCTTGTTATGTTTTCGGGGCTGTGTGCATACTCGATGTGTTGTTAATACATTTATCCTAAGTGATAAGTGTATGCCATATGTGATATATGTGATGGATATGAATGATTACTTGTCGGTACGCGAACGATCTTCGGATATTGCGCGTACTGTCAGGTTAAAAATAAAGGTACGAATATTATATATCGAAGATGTATGAACATTACAAATGAACACTTGTCGGGGCGTGAACAATCTTCGGATATTGCACGTATCGACAAGGGGTATGGTTGTTAAATGAATTATGTAAAGAACGCCTAGAGTGTTCTTATGCTATAATGTAATTATTGTATATGTGAAGTATGTGTGTACAGGTACACTAATGGTATGTGAGTCCTACGTTCGACATAGTAAGTTAGGATGACGAATCCCTCTAACTTCTGTTGGACATAGACTTGGCAGGTTATGGCGTAGTTAAGGACTGTGGGCCTTATACGTGATGTAGATGATAGATGTAAACGTAGATAGGGACGGTGGGCCTTATACGTGTTATAGGAGATAGACGCCAACGTAGATAAGGACTGCGGATCTTATACGTAATGTAGATAGGCATCAGCACAGGAAAGGACTGTGGACCTTATACGTGCTATATTTGTGTTGTGTTAGCATAATGTAGGTCCCCCCGGGGCGTCGCTGATCGATACGAGATCCGCACGAGGTCTAGGAGTGCGGAATCCTCCTAGAATCGTTTATTGGTGTAAAGATGAAGAACACAAACACGTACACGAACAAATACACGAACAAACACAAGAACGGGATAATCAAATCTGCATATTCTTTATAATAATAATTAAACAAACACGTTACATACCGTAACATAAACAGAAACACGTCCGACCCGAGGTGAGCTCTACCTCGGGTCGTCCCTAACGACACTCTCTCTCTGTTTGTTCTCTCTCGACACTCAAACTGTAACACACAACTCTCTAAATTACTGGATTCTTTACCTAAACAAGACACACGTATATATATAAACTTCAGTAGGCGTCAGTAGGCGAAGTTGTTCATAACTTCGCCTATGGCGAAGTTGTGATAACTTCGCCTAAGGTGAAGTTGTCCTAACTTCGCCGTTGGCGAAGTTGTTCTAACTTCGCCTAAGGCGAAGTTGTTCTAACTTCACCTATGGCGTCTCCGCTGGTCTGAATTGCATAGCGACGGTCACAAAATGCACCAACAGTCTCCCCTTTGACCGTTGCTCTCAATTCTAACAAACACAAAAGATCATCTGTTACAAAACATGCACCAACAAACTCCCTCTTAACTGATGATCTTCTGTTTGCTCATCAACCAGCCGTGTCTGAAACTGTCCTGTAGCTTCACAAATCTACCAATCACCCAGCGTCTTCCATATCAGATCTCCCCTTCAGTGTAAGCTTCTCCGACTATAATGATTGAGGTCTTTGAAATGCATGCATCCTCGTGCCAATAGATCATCTCAACCAATCACGTGAGTCCATCTGACTTCACCAACACGTGAAGTTGGGCGTCCTCCACAACTTCACCAACTCGTCGGCATACGATAAGGTTTAATCTTCAACTACTCAACATCAAGTGATCAATTTCATCACAAAACCACCTTGACAGAATCTAACACATGACCATTAATTAATCTGAAGCATCTTCAATCACCAGGGATAACGATCAAGAACATAAACACTTTAATTCCCGATTAAATCCAACTTGTTCCAGAATTTTCACTCTAATAAATGAGCATCACGTTTCAGGATCCAATTCTCGAACGCCTTGAAAATAACATAAATAATATGCTCTGACCGCAATCCAGTAATGACGAAAACCTTCAGTTCAATTTGACTTTCTTCAGTTGGTCAACCTCGAACAACAACAATTTCATTGCCCACAAACACCCAAATATGTGTCAATATCCAGTTTCAATCAATATCCCATTCACAAACTCAACTCCATATCCAGAGTTGACACGTATTTGTTCACACGTAAGACCAAGAGATAACAAGTTTCACTCGTTAACGAAACAACGTCTTCGGTCTCACAATAATCGTGTACACCTGGTCATACAGACGAAAACTCCAAATACTCTTTTTTTTTTTTTTTTAACTTCGCCGAGAAGTCAACTTCGCCTGTTCATAACTTCGCCTGGCTATAACTTCGCCTGTCCATAACTTCGCCAGACCTTATATCTTCACTGAAACCCTACGAACAGTGACGGCAACTTCGCCTGATGAACAATAACTTCGCCTGCAGCGCTGTTCGGCCAGAAACGCACAGAAACGTGCCAGAAACACCAAAACGTAGATCTCGAACCATAGCATAAGAGCCTAAGGCTCTGATACCACATGTAAGTCCCCCCGGGGCGTCGCTGATCGATACGAGATCCGCACGAGGTCTAGGAGTGCGGAATCCTCCTAGAATCGTTTATTGGTGTAAAGATGAAGAACACGAACACGTACACGAACAAATACAAGAACGGGATAATCAAATCTGCAGATTCTTTATAATAATAATTAAACAAACACGTTACATACCGTAACATAAACAGAAACACGTCCGACCCGAGGTGAGATCTACCTCGGGTCGTCCCTAACGACACTCTCTCTCTGTTTGTTCTCTCTC